>NC_064599.1:40297500-40577500 GCF_943734845.2 Anopheles funestus
AAAACAGTGAGTGCACAACCTGTACGGCCATTGCTACTGCTGAGGTGGCAAAAACGAACATGGTGCACTGATTGATATGGCGATATTTTGCCAAGAAAGCTTATTCATGTCTGGTGCTCATTGATGTACTTTAAAACAGATGATCAGATAACAGTTTTAACTTCTTATCAGACTTCATTAAAAGGTTGTTGTGCTTGGACAATTCAACATACACGCTGTCCGATGCTGCACGTGAAGAAGTTGTGCCTGTGGTCTACCGGACCGTCCGATGATAAGCTGTTATAAACTTCTATTACCCCAGAGCGGTTACGCAGCGATGATGGTAGGATGAGGATAGGACAAAAAAACAATTTCTAATCATTGGTGCACACTGGAGTAACTAATCAATCTAGAGGATCTGCGATCATTAGGAACTGCGCTCGTAACAGATAACTTAATGTGTGAGGTCAGTATTTTATGTTCTAATGGAAACTGCAATTATAATAGTCGAGTGAGTCACGCATGGAACGATGCAGTACTTGGGCTAAAAAAGAAGTCTTAAACAAAGTATTTGTAAAAAAACATGTCTCTTATCAACATCTAGTTGTCTGAATCGGGAAAGCGACTGTACATGACATGAGAAACATGTTATAATTCTTAAGTTTTTCTTTAAGATTACCGGCAAGCTGTTCTGTTCCTGTCATTAAAGCACTTGCTTTATTAATACCCATCCGAGAGGCACGTTAAGCAAAGTGTTTAGCTAAGCTGAACCATAAATAAACACTGTATGTTTCATGCGAGGTTGAAGTATTTTCCGAAACCAGTTAGAAAACTTTCGAGTGACTTCATGTTCATCAAAATGTACGATGCAGAGAGACGCGAAACCGGAAGTACGATGTATGAAAGCTCATTCTCTGGCAATCAGTTTCAACAGCAGACAACCTATCTGCTTGTACTTTTAGGTGCTCAAAGTGATTCGCCCTCCCCCCCCAAAAACCGCTCTCAATAATATTCTAATGAAATGCCGTTCATCATCTCCGAGCCTTCCGCGTGCCATGCTCCGAATGCTGAACACGACGACGTGCTCGTTTCCTAACACGCAATAAATTGTGCTTGGTTCAACCTTCAGGCAAAGAAGATACGTATCCTCCAAAAAAAAAAGGTGCAGAGTCGCAATTGCCAACGAGTGTCTTCTTCGTTTGTGCGTGCTCGTGTGTGTGTGTGTCTGGAGACTTCCACGAAGCGCAGACTCCGGTAGGATCTCAACGGTCAGTGACGTCATCGTTGATGTGTGGGTGGCAACATGTTGCTGATATGCCGGGAACATTGGTGGGATGCTTTCCGTACGAAAGTTGAATGGAAAAGCTCCTCCATTACCACACCGGACACATTTGCTTTTTTTTCTCTGCAGGTGTTTTCGCTGTCACTAGTCGGTATTTCTGGGGATGGAAGCAATGTTTCGTGAGGACTTTTACATGTCTGCTTATCTCCAGAGCTTTTGAGATTTCCTGAATCCATTCGTGGTTTCTCGTGTCGTGTGTGCGTGATATATGTGTTGGCATATAATAGATGCTTTATTTTTGGACATTATTTGTTTTGTGTCTGCTTCGACTAGAGGAAAGATACGCAATCAAAATATGCACCCTGTGGTAGTATTTAAAATTGTTTCACCTGATTTGGATCAGTTTTAATTTAAGTTTGCCGCAGCCTTGTATGTGCTGGACGATCATTTCATGTACGTAGATAAATAAATAAACGGTGTATTCTAAATTTTTAGAAGATGTATACACATTATAATAGAGGATATTATCAATACGGCCAGGCCGTTCTACCTGAATAAAAAAATAATAATAATAGAGAATGTTCGGGATAAATTTGACAGTTTCATAAGGAAAAATAATATCTTTTCTAGTATCTATAATGTATTAAGTATATTGAAGAAACCAAATCATATACAGAGTGAATTACAATACTATCAACAATGTTCTCTCAAAATAATCACCATTACCACCAAAAACCTGATATATGATTTAAGTTTATCAATTATCTATCTTTTTGTATTACTCGAAGTTTAATTGGTATCTTTTTCAACTGCACCACATATAAATCAATCAATGGGGTTAAGGTCTGGGGAATCTAAAGGTCAAACATGTGGAATGGTGAAGTCGTAGAGTTTTCTCGACAATTATTTTTTTCCGGGAATATTGGGCAGCATCAAAATATCCTTATTATGCCATTTACTGCCATTTACTTCATGATTCAGGTGCGTTCCAGTCTTCTAACCTTTCAAACTCCTTATATATGCATATACATTGATTCAATCTTTTAAATGAAGTGTCGCGTGTGTTAGTACCTCTAACTTATCGATAAATATAATCACCTGTAATAGAGTCAAATTTTTCCCGAATATCCTGTATATCGGCAGTCTAATGGTGTATGTGACAGAAATGGCTGGCATGATCGCAGAGAGGCCGTTAAGCCAAGAAAAAGAAATAAATATTTAGAAGCTCGAAAATGAGCATTTTTTCGAATTTGAGTACTTCCGAAAAACAACAGATTGTATTAATATATTTAACAAAACTTTCTTCGGAACACTGTGAAAAAAATGTACTTTTCGGCAAACACTGGAGGCTTGTCAAAAACCATCGGAGTTCAATTGTTTTAAAAATACCTTAAACATATTACTTTTCAAAGTGGATTTTGAATTTCACAACTTAACAAAGATAACTCAACTCAATAATAATAATAAGCTTACGATAATTTCTAGTACTTATGCACATTGTGTGCAAAATAATTGAAAAACATTTCTAGCTAATCGGTTTACAGTTAAAATCGGTTTACGGTTAAAAAGTACGATTTTGCTGTCCGAACATGCTGTCCGTGTATTTTCCCTTAAGAGAGTTTGATAAGTCATATGCGGTTTTTGTCAATATTCACAATATGTAATACTTCTTCTTTGTTTCAGTACAGAAAAAGAACACGCTGCTGATGATGCTATATTTTGACTGCAGTGATTACAGACTTGTGATGTGAAATACAGGCTGCATCCAAATCATCGCTGCATACAGTAAACCCGATTATCTATATTTATGTTTACGTTTGTGTTCCATCACCGAAGTGCATCTCATTGGTTGCATCGCCCATAGCAACAAGCCGTCATCTTTAGCCATTCGTTCGATCACTCATAGCTCGCTACCGGCAACAATGACAATCGATCGCTTCCATAAGACACACGTCCTCGAAGGTGGATTGCTCGCGATGCAGAACCGGATCTGAATCTGAGAACATCCGTATCTGTGAGCTCCCTGCGGGTGATGTCGTCTTGTCAGGGATGTATGGTCAAGAGAGAATGAGAGGGAGAACGACGACGGAGCCGTAATATGACTGCCGGTTATGAGTTCACCTTCGTTCATCTAGTCGTGTGGTGTGATGGCTGCTGCCAAAGGCTAAACGATGATGCCGAGTATCATGTCGAATCGTGTAGCTGTCATGTATCGGATTTCATCAAGATCCGCTACGTACGCGGTGCCGGTGTTGTAGAACGCCATGCAACGTGTCGAATTCGAGAGCAGACATCTAACGTCAATATTCCTTTCCTTTAAAATGATAAAGTATGGGAAATTACTCAACGCATGACAGCAGCAGGACCGACCCGTATTGACATTCATGCAAATCAATGTACCAGAAGATTGTTGGGCAATGAGGGCGGCGTGTTGGAATGGAATTGGAGCACAAAACCAACGGGACTAAGTGCAAGTGGCTGGCCATGCCACATCCCTGACCGCAAAGCTGTCAAAAGGAGTTTGCAACTGTACACCTGTGAATAGTCGGCGAGCTAGTAGCTACAGTTTCGCTGCACCAGGAGCCTCACAGTAAGTCAATCCGTAACCGAAAGTAAACCCCATAAAGCGCACGATGTATGGAGCCAACGCGATATGTCGCTCTCGATACAATTCCGCGCGCGATGGCGTTGCAAACGGGGCAATCATCGTTTGCACATCAGTTCAATAAATTAGCACTCTCCATTCGCGCTTGTCGCAATCGGCCATCAATCTAAATCGTTTATCGAAAGTCCTAGCGCGCAAGCTCACGATTATCATTCCAATTGGTTGCTCTTTTTCGTATACACTGACGATGGTGATGGTGCCGGTTGCCTAAGATGGTGTCCTCCAGCTTAATGTAGGTCCGTCAGTCAAAGCGTCAGGCGACAGTCGAACCACCATCGACTGATGGGTTGGGGGTTCGAAAATCGAGAATTCGATTCGAAAAATCGGTGCACAATCGATCGATCTTATCACGTATCGCTGATCGTCTAGAGTTTGATGCTGACGTTACTTAGGGATGTACTGAGCATGGATGTCTTTTTGCTAGGAAGAGCACTGTTAAGTGGGAATTATTGAATGGTGCGTTGTATTTAGTACAAGGAATTAAGAATTAGTTCATTTGATATTTATACTTATGTTAAAATTGTTAAAAAATTTTGATCCGTTTCTCTGTTTCTTCTTCATTGTTTTTATAGTTTATATTTCGTTATAGTTTTATTTTATATATATTTTATTTTATATTCATAGTTTTACATTTCCATGATGTCAGATTGTAACATGGTCAGAGACTAGTCCATGAACAGTAGAGTAGTGTTTTCAGTTTGTATATTTTTTAGTTCCCAAATTGTTTTTAAATGTTTGATTGTTTGTTTTTTGGATATTACAGTTTTTCCATCATACATGATTAAATTCAATCCCTTTGTAAATATTCATGCTTTGTTTTAAATATATTCTGCTTCTCTTTGTACCGCTTGCTCTTCTCGGCGTAAAGTTGTCTCTTTCTCGTATATTTTCCTTTTTTTATATTTGTCAAAGTATTGTGTTCTTTTTTCGTCTAATATTGACTGGGTCTTATACAACCATGTTCTTTTCCTTTGATGATGATGATGAGTTCTACCTTCAATACGATGGCTCGATAGATACTACTTTGGTGTTCTTATTCGCAGATGTAATCCGAGATATTTAAAATCGAGATTTTATAAAAATAATTCTTATACAAAAACTGCAGTTTTTAAATTGTGTGCTTTTGTGGAAGAAACCGTGATTTTCTGCTTAGACTGATTTAGTTTACCACCGTAGACTTCTTCTTCACTATGCTTTTACAGCAAATAGTGTTGTATGTATTATTTTCATTACTTTACAGATAGAGAGTTAATTAATAAGGAGTTTTAATTTTTTTTCAGTTAATTGTAATATACACAATCTCTATTTATTTTCTTTATGTCTATAGGTTTCTTACCTTATTTTTTTCTAATCGCCACATTTTTTCTAATTTTTTTCTAATCTAAAGCCACTTGTAATGAAAACTGAAACAAGATGAAGCATGTGCCAGCGTGAATGATAGTTGTTCAAAATGATACAACAGCAATTAGCGACTCGAATCTGAATTATCATTTTTTTGTTGGAACGCACTCAGCCTACGCAATGCTTTACGCTTTGTGGACGTGTTATATAAAAAATCTCTCCACAGTGAAGAATTAGATTAAAACCCGCTCGTAAAGGGCTCATGCTTCGGTGCACGTGGCGTGCGCTAGCGCATGCTAATGTGGCTCGGATCGATACGATCATTAGCACCACTTAAGAATCGTTTCGTGTAGTAATCGCGCTCGGCATGATACACCCGTGCTCGATAGCAAGGTGATCAGCTGCTGCCTGGCCAAACCGCACGGCTAAACAGCTTTCGATTTTATCGACCTTCTTGGGCGGGTCTAGAGAGGGAACCGCTTGTGCGGACATTCGTTTGTTGGGGCTTTGGTTTGGTTTTGTTATTTTTCTTCGCGTCTTGTTTCGTGCTCTTTTTTTTCTTCTCTCCATTCGCTTCTGCTATTTGTCTTGCAGAACATTTTCGACCTGTTTCTGCGCTAGATTGTGCGCGCGACGCTCGTTGCCGGTATGGCTGGCGTTGATTGGACTGCAACTATCACTTCGGTCCTTGGGCATAACTAACCGTTCCGATAATCTCTATGCGGCACAGTCCCTCACACGTACATAGTGTGACTCCTTTTTGGCGAGGAAGCTCACCTTCACGGATACGGGTGCGGGAATGGGACGGTGCTGCAAGCCTTTGCAGACGAGCCCTTGACAAGAGCGGGACGTGAGAAAAGGCAAGACGAACCGTCCCCGCTTGTTTTTGTTAGAGAGCCAAGCCCAGATTCTTGGAGTTGAGCGTGCTGGCTGTAGACAAGCTTGCAGGAACGCCACCAACCGCCTCTGAGCTGGTAATTCCAGAGAAGGTGGATGTAGTAACGCTCCGTTAGATTCTTACTATTACGAATTTAACCATTATATTGTGTAATAACGTTCATGTAATGGGCCCACAAGGGGTTGGTCTACAAGGAAATCAGGTTTAACGGTTTATGAAGCCTTTTACTTGTTTTCATTCTGGGTTACGTTTGTATGAACTTAAGGAAATGAAATAATACAGGTTCTACTGCTGCGAAAAACATATTTATATCCCGAGAATTCGACACAGCACTACTAATTTTGATTTCAAAAAATCATGCATCTCACTCGAGGATTAAAACAGCAAGTCAAAAGGTTTAAATAACATTCGTTTGTTAGAAATAAAACTATAAAAAGGCCAACATTGATAAGACAAATACATGAGAATTGGAATGGAAATAGAAATTAGTTAACAACATTAAATTTCCATGTAGCATCATTTTCCACAACATTTTTGTTGTTTCACTCTTCTCCATTTATCTATATTTTGACTTAATGATCTATTAGGGACATAATAAGTAAATGCACCTTGGAGTTATTTTGATTTTGATTTTGACTTTGATAGCCATATAGTTAGTTCATGATATTAGCAGTTGGTCCAACTGAAATACCTACTAAAATACCAAGATACAAGACAATGAGAGTAAGGATTTGTATACAAAAGCAAAAATGTATAAAAATATTAAATGGTTATAAAAAAGCGAAAAAATAAAAATGATCTAAAACAAATGGTTTGAACCTCTTCGTCATACTTTATTTATGAATGGATCTTCTTCCGTTGTTTGGGTTTTGTTTGTGGTTGTTATGGCAAGCGGTTTTCCTTGACTTAAAATGCCACTCACGGGGAAAATATATATTTAGTGTGAGAATTCGCATATCTTCGAATTAATTTGATAAAATCCCAATTCGCTTTTTGCTGAAATTAAGCGAATAAAAAAAAAAAAAAAAGTAAAAGTTCATCAAAGTTGTTCACGCGTTTTGCGACCACTAATCCTAGTGGAGATTTCAACCCAGATCAAGTGTGTTCTAAAGTTACGCCTTACTGAATCTTCTTTTTGACCAGTCCCACGAACTCATTTATACTTAGCCGCTAGGGCTGTTCAGATGCTTTTCCACACAATTCGACACCATTTTGCGAAAACTTCTATTCATCTAATCTATTTAAATATGATTGATTGTACTAATCGTTCTAAAAACGCAATGAACTGTTTATACAGATTTCATCAATAGCCAAAAATCCTTAAAATTCCGTGAAAATGCAGAACATTTCTCATCAGTTTCTGGAAAACCTCTTTTGTTGCTATTCCGCGTAAAAAAAGGGTACAAATGAAGCAGGCAAACAGCAGTGCTGTATCTGAAAAGGCCGACACCTTTCCGGGAAACGCAGAAAGAACGAGTTGTTCGAGCATATATAAACTCTCGTTTACTTTGTATACCTCATCGTGTGTATGCCTAACCTGTGCAAACCTTTCCCGTACAAAGTAAACTTTATCATACTCAGTGCAACTTCCTGCAAACGTGCCCCGTGGAATTAAAAAAAATAAAGCTCCCGGGCTCGGCGGATCGGATCCACTGCATCCACTGCACTCTACATATCCGTTTCGATTGATTGGTGCATATAAACATGCGAACACACACTGGCACACTTGTTGCCTATTGTAAGGAGGATAGTCTGCAGTTTCGACTAGCTTTTGGATGCACCAAAGCTGAAAGTGCTAAAAGCTCTTACCAATGTTCGGGGCCGTTATGCCGGGGAAAAGTTATACAATCTACACTGCAATTCTGTCGCCTGTTGTTGGTGGTAGCACTCAGACGTAGGAAGGATACCGTCGAACGGCACGGGGGAGGGGGGGGGGGAGGGTGGCAGGGGGCGGGAAAACGAACAATGGAATCCGGGTCAATGCCGTTAGCGTATCCCGATGACCTGGACGGTACGGGAAATGACATACGTGATTTTATCGCCGACTATAAAAGCAGCTAGCTGTATGGTGCATCCCGCACGCAACAGCTTTAAAAGTTATTGTGGCAGCAAAGTTGAGTCGTAAAACGGTAGCGATGTCGCTTGAAAACTATTTATTGAAGTGTCTCCGATGATGATGCTATTATGTGAGGAGACAAACTGCATTAACATTAAGTCTGCACCCATTTGCACATCGATTTGATACAGTGCACCCGCAAAAGATCGATATCGAGATGCTGTGAGATGTTACCATATGTTAGCGCTGGCATGAGATGACATTAGCCAATAGAATGGGGGGTTTTGTTGTTGCCGGTAGTCGAAACAAGAATATTTCACTTCATCCGAGAAATATCAAAATCGATTCAATATTGTGCTGCTGCTGCTGTTTTTGTTCCTGCTTTGGAATCGTTCATGGGCCCACTTTGCTTTGCTTTAGTTTATTGTGTTCTAAACCTGCTCTTGCTTATCCGGCAACATCCGAAGCAGGTAAGGCATGTTTTTTGTTTTGTTAGAAGTAATTTGGGAAAGGTCACAAAGGATGTTTCGTTTCTCCGTTGCGAAGTGGTTGATATTTGAGTTGGCAAAAGCTGATGTACGAGTGATTTGGGGAAGGAGCGCATCAACCGGGTTAGGTAGGTGTGGGTGCGAAGATGGAAACTACGGGAATCGATTCGCGATTCGGAGATACTCGCGAGAAATTCAGCCATTTCTGCATGTGAAGTGTTTTCTGTGCTGTGATGCTAGATTGCAGTCATAGCCGTATCACTCCCGAATTTCTCTCGCTCGTGCTTTCGCACACTCTCTGGAGTTGATTTTTGGACAGATAACAGCGATGGTACGTGGCATTATACGCGATGTAGGTTCTCGATCTTTCCAGGCCATTCTCGGGGCGCAACACACCAGAACTCGGTACGCGAGACGACGCATCGAAGATTGAACGTCAACCGTCGAACGACGAACATATGATTTCGGTGAGTGGTCATGTGAGTTCCATCTTCGTGAGTGGGTTCCACGAGGGTAGATGATATTAGTTGAATTCGTTGGTGGGGAGCATGTTGATTTTTTTTTATTTTGTGCCTCATAGTGTGGCTATAGTTATATACATGTGTGTGTGTGTGTGTGTGTGTTTTGTATGTGAGAATTATGGGGGAGGCACAACGAGTGATGAAGGCGGACGAAAACAACTTGTTGTATCGAGCTGCTGCTCCCCGAGCCCGAGTGAGTAGGCAGAAGAGGAATTGGCAAAGGTTTGAGGCAACGGGTGCGAGAACGAAATGCCATAATGTAATCTTCACCACCTTACCCCCCTCCGTGTGACCGCGAACCGATCCCTCCGTTCCCTTCGTTCCCTAGCTGCATCATGGCGGTGTGCTGTGTGGCTTTCAAATGGCGTAAAGTGAACGGCAGAGCGGCAATGGACGCCGTCGCTAGAGTCGCGGGCTGTGGTAACTCGCAACGCTGCCGCGTGACTTCTGTGACCGATGGTTGGGTTCGAGTGTGTGGCTGAAGGCTTTGAAAGTGAACGTCAAACGACCCACCGTACGGCCACCCTCGCCACATCCAGATCGGTCTGCCGATAGGCCAAGCAGAAGAAGGTGGTCCACGGGACGTGGAGCCGAATCGCAAATGAAATAATATCAAGAACGCTTTACACCGCTCTTCGGTTTGTAAAGTTCTTCACACATTGCCCACCAGCGGGATGCCGTGCCGTAGGCCAATCAAACACGAAACTCCGTACGATCCCGGCCCCTTCCGTTTGAAGCAGTGTCTCGTACCCCCAAACGCAACTAAACCACCCCCGGAAAAAAGCACATGTATTGGTGTGTATGGCTCAATGGAAAAGAAAGGCTCTTTACGGGTACGACGTCTTCTTCTTCAAAAAGCTTGTTCCCCAAAAGTTCAGCGTGTACCGAAAAAGAAGATCACTGAGATCAGAGGAGCGGAGCTCAGGGGAGACAAGTTTTTCAAGTGAGACGAAAGCCAACCCCTCATGGCCGAAGCAACCGATCCGGCTTGATGTATGCGAGGGTAAAGACGGATTGGGGTGCGTTCGTTTCTTAGCCTTCGGTAGATATTTTCTTTTTATTTTGGGTTTGTTTTGATGGTGATTTTTGGAGGGAGTTCTGTTTTTGTTTTGAAAACATGCCCAGTCACAGGGCGGGGGAGATAAAGGTCCACGGACGATCATGATGTGGAGGATCGCTGGCGTGCTTTTTTTGTTTTTTTTTTGTTTGCGTCCTGTCAAGCGGATCGATGTTACTGGGTGGGGAGGGTGAAATTTGCTAACGTATTTACGGCAATCTAAAAAATGGCTATTCATTGCGCTTGGTGGATTTTGTTTTAATACCAACAATAAGGAGTAATTTTGCTAATAAAAATGATGATTAGAAAAGGAAGCTATTTTTTATATTTTTAACAAAATATTTTATATGATAAACTGCAATACTTCAAAATATAGAGTAGTTTTTATAAATAAATAAATTTGTAAATAAACCCTCGCAACTTGTCATATATGTACATATTTTTCGCAAGAAAGTCAAAACCTGACCGGGCCCATTTTATTGGTCACAAAACTTAATTATGAACCATTTCGGACTTCTTTAGTCGAATGGTCACCGATTTATGCTCTGTGGGCCATTGACCTAAATGTTCCCAATCGTGCCTGATGTGCCATATTTCGCATGCTACCTTTTTCTTCCCCTCGCTAGGCAGCACAGAGAAAGACACCAAAAGAAGATAAACTAGTCGCGCTAATATAAAGAATATAAATAAAATTTCTCATTCGATACCTTTTCGATATCCCAAAAACAGTAAACCAGCCCCATCAGCTATAGATAGAAGAACAAGGTGGAAGAAAAAAAAAGTTGAATTAAAATATACATCAACGAAAATGTTTCGCATCCGTGGTACCTCCGCAGGAAATACTAAATCGAATAATTTCTCTCTCCCGGGAGGGATTTTCCGAGCACGCAAAACAGGGTCACAAAACAGGGCCATTCGTGCAGCATCTGTGTGCAAGGGTGGGACACTGTTTAGTGTTTTCACCAAAAATCTACACCTTTCGATGAAGCAACTTTTACCCACGATATCAATCGATTCGTTCGTTCCTGCGGGATTACGATCCCTTCTATCTACTTCAGAATATTCAGACAGCTTAACATCTGCGCGTTGCTTTGTTCGTGGGGTCGCACAATTGACCGGTAGGAGGGTGGCCAGACTCTTCTTTGGCAAAAACCTTATCATGAACCATTGGAGGGTTATTAACGTTGGTACCACAAATGCACCGCAAACCAACACAATCAGCCGGTGCCGTGTTATCAGTGCGCGGTTTTCTTATCATTCTTTTCTTGCGTGGTTTGCTCGTTTCGTTTAGCTGGCCGTTTTGGTGTTGATTAATTTTCGTGACTATTACTATCACCATCCTGCACCCTTGGAGGCAAAGTATTTCAGAGTGTGCGCATCCGTTGGGGGTATTCGTTACAATGTTTTGCGCCCCTTCCTGCAAAACCCCTTTCTCACCGAACACCATTCGGATCAGATCAGTGGCCAAATGTCATCAACTGGAATGGTTCGGTTGATTATGGCCTTTTTTAAAGCATTGCTTTATTTCTTTCTAAGACCTTTCGCTTGTTTTTCTTCGCCCGGTGCGTTCGAACGGATCGGTTTTAGAACAAGGCAAAAGGTCAAATAAAAGCCACACTCAATCGTAAACGTCGAAGCGCAAATACAACGACAAACAAGCAAAGAATGATTTGTGGCCCGGTTTGAAGGACCGGTTTTTTTGGCAGAAATCAAACACTTTTGTTAGATGCGGGATGTGTGTGATCACGCACGCACGATCGGGCGGGGGAAGAAAGCTGATCAATTTCCTGCTGCACCCGTATTCCTCCTCCCATTCCTGTACGCCACATCGTTCGGTATAGACCGCAGCATAACAACCAGCATCCAGAATCACGCGCACGCTAATCCGCGTCCGTGCACTGACCGTTGGTGTGGTCTGTATAGGCCATCTTGGCTTTCCAAATCGCTTCGCAGGTATACTTCTTTCTCGCATATGCGGCGTTTTATTGGTTTGTTTCCTGCGATGCGGGTAGATTGTTTAAAGAAGGGCCATCGTGAAGCCGTGGGGTTTGCAACCGGTTTTTCTATCAGCATCGTTCAGACCCGTTTAGGTTCGATCTGTATTTCTTTCTGGTGCTGTTCTCCCTGCAGTGGGTAAACAAAACGCCAGAAAGATGATGAACTTTGATAATGAGCCACTTAAATTCAGCTGATTTCCATGCGAAACTTTGTTTGCTTCTTTGTTTCCTCGGTGCAGTCGGAATCTGCACGGGCGAAGATTTTGTGTTTTCTTTCTTTGTTTCGCTCTATATACTATCAGTGGTTATTTATTGCTCGATCGAAATAGCAAAAACTGTAGCGTTTACTTAAAATAAAAGTAAGGTATTTATAGTAAGTTTCTGCGATGAAACTTTAAAAACAAAAAAAAAGTTTAGTGATCGGCAGCGTCAAATGTCCAAAAATCTACATCTGCCTGATAACGCGCTGGTGGCACTCTAATGAGCGGGCGCGATAAGATAGATGTCTTTTCTGCTGTCCTGCACTATTGCTTCGTTGCTAATTTAGTCCGACTGTTCTGTTGTTTGTTTCGATTTCAAGCTCAAGTGCCGTTGGATCGCAAACAAGAGTGAAACCTTTCCGGCCGTGTTGGTAGTGGTTCAAAGATATGGCAACAAAATGGAAAGTTTAGAACACTGCTTGAATTGCGTTGCTTTTTGTTTTGTTTTTATTTTTCCTTGTTTTTTGGTCTCCACCACTGAACCGGATTTGGATTGGACGAGTTCAAATCTTCCCCCGAGTGGTTCGTTCTGAGTGACTCTCCTTCGTTGGGCGAGTGGTACTGTTCGCATGTATGTTATTTTTGTATGTTTTGGATAGCATTACCACCATCACAACCATCAGTGTAACGCGCGAGTTGGCGTTTGTGGGGCTCTCTGTTCGGTTTCAGTGCACTGTGGTACTGTGGAGGATCACAATCAATAATATTATCGTGTAAAAATGTTAATCTTTTATAGTCCAGGAGGGTGCTTAAAAACATATTAAGAGCTAGTTGTATTTGAGGATAGACATTTGTTTGATTGTAATTTCAAGGTGTGAACTGGTTTTAAGAAAGGCTGTCAACGGTTTGGCATTTAAAAAAAGAATGAATTCTGGAATTAAAATATTTAGTTATCGTTATTTTATTAGTCGTTTCTCGAGTAGCGTGGTTGAAGCATTCCCGAGAAATTCGCAGAACTGTTTTATTTTATTCGCAAGTCGAATATCGTTTCTAACCGAGCAAAAAAAAATCTAATATCGTTTAATACGTTGGTTATAAATCATATGAAAATATAAAAGTTGTCTTTATGGAAAAAATAAAAAAAAAATATTTATTCTTATTATAGGATCAAATGCTAATTAACACATTGCTAATGTGTTGTGATGTGATGCTAATATTTCGATGTTTATTTCGTATGTACAGTTTGTAATTTTTATTATCAAGATTAATTTTTGCAATGGTAATAATGAAGAGTGTGTTGGAAGCATTTAAAAATTGATCTGTAAAAACATGAAAATCGCATAAAACTAACTCCCGAAACCTTCAAAATTTTAAAATCAACACTATGTGAATACTTTGTAACTTCTCTGCGTAAGAAACTCTGCGTAACAGGAAAACTTTGCAGTAACTAGTCAAAAATGACTTTAACGAAATTTTAACGTAGAAGTGTAAGTCGACTAATTAAAATTATGAAGATCAAAAGATCGTAACAGAGAAAATGTAAACAATCACTTATGGTTTCTTGAAAAAAAATAATTGCATTATTTTGCTTCACAACTACGATCCACTGCTTTCATAGTTCCCCCTTTAGCATCCACGTGCAGCATAGTGCGCCCGAAATCTATCTCCCTTGTAGGCTCTCAGCGGCTGAGTGGCCGGTGAGTGGTTTTGCGTGTCTCAGCGACTTTAGCTCACCGACGGTCAGTGCTCGCACGTTCGCCAGCAGCGTTTAGTATTTTTTGAATCAGTCAGTATTTAGTTGTCGTCGAGAGCGCTATTGGTTGTGTGTAGAGGGAACCCGACAGTCGCGTTTTATCGACAGAAGTGAAGCAAAAAAAAAGTGCAGAGGAGTATCACATACGCCAAGAAAGCTAGCAGGGCAGCAGTAGCATCACCCAGCATCAGCAAATCGAAGCAACAGTGTGTATCCATGTGGTGAAAATAGATATATAGTTAAGCCAACAGCGAATTTTTGGGGTTGGTTGGTGGGTGATAGAGGTCAAGCGCTGAAAAGTGAAATATCAGAACAGAGTAAATGGCTAGGGTGTGTGGGAGTTAAATAGAACAGAGGGAAATAAAAAAAACGATTAAACCATCTCGGCAAACGCGATAGACCGTTTGTGGAAGCAAAAAAGCAACAGCAACACCAACGGCAGACTATTGCACTACCAGGGCAGGTGAAGGCAGTATTCGCAACGGTACGCGCATCGCACATTGTGCCCATCAGTAGCAACTAACAAAACCTTTTCCTTCACCGAAGGCAGTATACGCATGCAGCAGGCAGCAGAAAATCGAACGCCAAATTCTTGCTTCGAGCTAAATAAAATAATCTCCTTGAATTGACCCCGTTGTGCGTACCGTGTCGGAACCGTACCGTTTTAAAGTGTCCCTTACCGAGCCTCTACCTTTACTATAGTAGCCCATTTTACATATTGCCTCGTCTGTAGATAGCTACCATCTGTGTGTGTATGTGTGCGTCGTTATATATTATATCCCTGTGCCAATGTTCTGAAATTACGAATATTCGGTGGTCTCCCTGCTTTTGGCTTTATCGTTGTTGTTGCAATTGTTGCCTACCATATGTCCTTGTGCTTCTACTCACCTATTCCCGTGTCGTCCGTTGCAGCATCCGTTAATATTTAGTTTAATTCTAAAGTAGTATACACTTGACTAGAACATTTATCGTATCTCAGGTGAATGCGTAATAAAAAGTGCGTTTTAGTGCGTTTAGTTTAGTGTGCGTGTGTGTTTGTGGTTTGTGTGAGAGTGTGGCCGGGGTTTGAACTCGCGTGCCTTTAACCTTTCCGCTTTCACACCCTCATACACGCTCAATGATGTTGATTTGAAGTGACCGCTATCATTTTGCAAGTGTTCTATTAAGATGTCTTTTTTACATTAATTTAGCTGAAAGATTTTAAAAGAACTGTTTGATGAATGCCTTAAAATAAATGGTAATAAGTGTATTAGTGTAATGGTTGGTGTACAATGTTTTAAATATGTATTACACACAACTTTTTTTAATACAATTTGCTGATAGAAAAAGGATCAATCCAAAATGAGACTGATACGACTGCGAATCACATCAATACACAAAAAACACTTCCATTTAATTGCGTTTTACCAAACATCGTTCCGCGATTGTTGATTAGCGAAAGGTGGCTTACTGTTGAAAATCGCGAACTAGGGAAATATGAAACAACCAATCGATCTTTTACCCCCTGGTGAAGTAGCACGCATAAAACAAACGTGGTAAAAGAAGAAAGCGAGAGAATGGAAGAGAATGCTGTGAGATAGTATGGAAAAAACTGAAACGGAACGTTTTAGTGTACGTGCGTTCGAAAAATACGGATACCCACCTCGGGTCATACGTGACCCCAGTATAAGGAAGAGGTCAAGTAAGCTGCAGATTGCTCTTGCAAGGTGGCTTCGCAATCCGCCAGGCGTTTATTGTGGAGCGGCGAGTGAGCAAAAATGTACACAACCACATGCTCGAAATTTTTAAATAACACAACTGCAAAATTGATCATCCGTTTTAGTAGTGACGTTCATTGAACCCTTGTGTGCCAGTGTCTAGAAAAATGTTGTCACCTGTTTTAGTAGCCGGGAACGCAACAAAAAAATCACATATACGCACTCACCCGTGTACCGTCGTTATTGATCGGCCATCGTGGATAAGTTTAGTCGTGTATCGCAACAGCATGATTTTGGTAGAATTAGTTTTACGCTTCAATGTCGCCGCATCAGAGGCGTCAAAACGTGAAATGCCATTACTAAATTGATTCTTCCGTACTACATATTTTGTGCCTAACTTTTAATGGCTTTCTCGTACGCTCTCTTTTTATTGTTCTCTCAATTTAAGCACACACACACGCAGGTCGTTCGCGTCCTTTGCTGCCAGTGCATCAAATCATGCACGCAATATAATATCAATCAAAGTAAGCTAGTAAAGTAAAGTTTTCGTGGGAATGTTGTGTATACGTGTTGATAGTTTAGTTGATTGATATTTTCGGACATTGCTGCGCATATTTCTCTAAGTTCTCTTGACCGCTTCTAAAGATTCTCCATTAGGAAGGGAAATTAAAAATAGGAAATAATGAAATAATGTGAGTTAATTGTGCTACGCTGTGCTTAGTAGATTTAAAAAGGACTTTGTCTGTTGACGTACGTGGTGTTGTAGACTTTTCTCAACTTTCCGTTTACCTACCCTGTCCTATCTTAGTTGCCAATCTAACAACTTTTCCCTGTTGCAGTTTCAGATTCCAGTGGATAAGCCGACCGGCAAGCAGTGGTGTGACAACCGTTCGTTTGCCTTCTGACGATCAGCTGCAAAGGTGCAATACATCCAGCAGTGGTGTGGTAGTAGATAGTAACAGTAGCAACAGAAGTGTCACGTGTGTGTAGTGAGAACGAGCAAGGACACATCATCCCTAGACCCAAGTGCCCGTTCCTTAAAAAGCCGGGACTCAACACACATCGATCATTCGAATAGTACGAGTGTCTCACTCGTTACGGCACAAACGCCGATCGATCGTCGTATGATCCGGGTGATCAACTGTTAAGCAAAACCGACCGGGTAACAAAGTGAACGTGCGCGTAAACGAAACCCAACGGCCATAAGCATAGTCCCCTGCCGTGCTGTCGCGTTGTACCCGCCACGGTGGGTCGTCGCCTTCCCAATTTGGCGTTTATTTTATTTCTTTAATTTTGGTTATTGTTGCGTGCCGCTACGGATATCCGCAAGTGCAAGTGCAACGGCACGTGTTACCCTGTGCAGCAGCATAAGCAGCAGGTCTGGAGTAACGAAAGCGAAGGAAGAAAGAAAACAGAGCGAAGAAGAAGAAGCAACCGGTTTAGAATTCGCGAGTGAAAACTGCAGCAAATAGTAGCAGCCACCTACACACGCTAATCGGCCAATAGTTGCGGAAGCTGCACTGTGTGCGTGCGCGCTTTTTTATTTGCGTGTGTACCGAACCGTTGTGTGCACGGCGTATAATAGCAGATTGCTTGGTGCGTGTTCCCTGTGTCGCGTGTGTGCGCGCGTGTGTGTCTGTGTACGTGTACGTGTGCCATACACAGTAGTAGACGGCTAACAGCCCCCGTCGCACTCTATTCATTTTTCCCGTGTGGTGGATCAGCGGAAAATTGGTTTTCATGATATCTGCTTGGATAAATCCCTATAATGAGAAGGTATGTGTGTATGTAGCCTGGTAGTGCACTTGGTGCGTTAAGATTATTATCCCGTTGTGCGTAGTAGGGTAGTAGTGTTTCGGGACCGAAATACACACATACGTACAAACAACGACTGCTTCCATATGGTTGAAAAGCGCAACACGTGTAGTGTGTATTTTGTGTTTAAAATTGATTTGTAGGCTTTTTCCATGACAAATTAGCATTAGCTGAACGATTAGTACAATATTTTATACTTAATTTTCTATTTAATAGTTATTTTTTCTTTCATCTAGTTGCATTTATGTACAAAAATTAAAAGAAATTAAGTTTTCGCTTTACGATAGAAGCTGTTAATGATAAATGAATATTATGTAAACTTATACAAATTATTATTTTTCATAAACCCCAAAAAAAAGATTTTCTTACAGCGTTATTATATCGCAATATTAGTGCAATAATCTCTCCGTGCAAAATCTACATTAAAAATGGTTACGGTGGGCAGGGGAGTGCACATGCTAGGGGAAGAACGCCACCAAGGTTGTATTTACTTTCCGTCCTTCCTATGCGTTTTTTCGGCGAATCTCCAATCGATGTGCAGGATCATTTTCTCCAGCAACCAAGTTTTCCGCTATCGGATTGGAAACATGCGCAAGGCTGGCTAAGTACAGAAGAAATAGAAAATAGAAAAGAAAAACGCAACGCAACACGTGCTCTCTTTGGGATGCAAGCGCACGAGCGCGCGCTAGCAATCCAGCGCGAATGCGCGTGACCGCGTGCTCATACGCAACCGCGTTATTGGCGTGTTGACGTAGAGAGTAAAGAGCATAAATAAGAAGTAAAAGAAGCAAATAAAACAGATCAAACGAAAGAAAACTCTTTCGAAGTGATGTGCAGCAAACAAAACAAGAAAAAAAGCCCCACAAATACAACGGTACGTTGCAGTAAGCGCAAAAAGGAAAAACTAAAAAGGAATCCCGTACGTGTTTGGACAGCTGGTGAGCCTGGGGATAAGAAGAAATTACACGACGGGGGAAAATGAGCCGGAAAAGTGGCAAAAATAAGTAGTAGCGAAGTGGGTGTGTGGGGTGGACGAGTGGCATCGTTCGCGCACACTATCTTCATACAACAATTGCTTAAATTCAGCCGGCTCAGTGAGCCATTAAAAGCTACAACGCATCCCGTTCAGTGGTGCTGCGTGGGCAAACGAGAAGGCAACAGCTTTCTCTCCGCTTCGTCCTATTCATTTGCACTGGCCGGAGCACCCTTTTTCGCCAAATGTGGCCAGCACTTGTATGTAACTGATAGTGCCGCTCCGATGTGTACACTGAAAGCAATCAACCCCGTTTTTGGATCTCTATGGTAGTTGGCTAACGTGCAACAATTTCGCTGGTAAAAACCCTATCAACCCAAGCGCCGGCGTGCGTGCAAACCCGGCAAAATTTCACTGACGAAACGCATTAAAAAGCGGCCAACTTGGTTCCTTCATCGTGCATTCCCTTCCCATCCTTGCAGAGAACGCGACGTGATGGTTGATGGTGACGCACTATCTCATGTCCCTGGAAGACGGAACGCCGTACCGCCCGATTGTTTTCGCACCAAAGTGTCGAGTAATGTTGCGAAAAATAAAAAAAAATGGGGAAAATCGTACACTTTCCTAATCTGGCGAGTGGCAAAGGTGCGTATGCAATGTGCCAAGCTCGTTATCAGCCTTGGTTTTGCGTGGGTGATTGTAGATGGCGCAATTAGGTTGAGGTCAGCTTGTTGTTGCTGTTACCGGTGAAGCATTATCGTTGTCGTATTATATTAGTCGCATTAATAGCGTTGTAACAGGTTGTTTTAGTAGTTAGCTCATGTGTCGGAACATGAATGAAATTTTTGCGAAGCTTTTTTTTGCATTACCTGTTTCGCTGCAAATGAAGCTAAATTGGTGCATAATAATGCTAACAAGGCACGTTAATTATCGTCACGGTAGGAAGAATTCGTGGAGCAAGTTGACTTCCTCCGGTGTAGCAATCCAGACTAACCAGTCAAAGTTAGTTTGATTGTTGATTATCCTGGTAAAACAATGAACAGGGCTGTCCGTGCAGGTGGTCCGCGATGAACTCTTGACGCACACAATCTATCTGGTTGGTCTGGCGGAAAAAGGTAGAAAACAGCATGACAAAAAAAAAATTTGCACCTAATGAATGTGGCACTGTGTTGTGGTGCGTGGGTTGGGACAAATGTTTGCCACGACGACGCCGGCTTCTAGTGGTTCTATAATTACCAGCATCTGCTAGCAAAAAACCCAGATACCGCACAGACGGAGCAGATCGAAAGTCGGTTATGTCCAAGGTAACGAACAAAGCAGATTTCGGGAAATGTCCCTCGAAAAAGAAACAGAAGGAATGCAACTGATACAAGAATGTTTTGCGTTTATTTAAATATTGTGAAAGATTGATAGCGTGTGAATGGTATGAGCCGTTGATGGGAGAAGTGCATTTGCGATCGGTTAATGGGATCCAATCAACGTGATAATAATTCTCGGAACGCTGATACTCCATCGACGCATGTTTTCAACACAAAAACTTTCCGGTTGGCGATCAATGTTAATAAATCGACCTGATCATCAGTTTAGCGACTGTCTACTGTCACGCGTAAACAGCCCAGCACGGACACAGGCAGGGAACGTTAGTACAGCGTCGCACTCATAACAGGTCTGTGACGTGGCGCACACTGAGGTGACGGATCGCGCTATACCATCGTCTGACATAAATACTACTCAACAGGCGTTTGTTCTAAAAACAGCTCGGCATAGCAGTGTCACACCACCAGCATTCCACTTTCCTTTCCGTGGCTTTTTGGCAGAAACGCAGGAAAAGTGGCGTTCGTACAACCGTCCTGAGAGAAAACAGATCAGCGAAGGGAAAAGATGTTTGTCTTCGCTGTCTGCGAATGAGTGTTGCTGTAACGATCGGCAACAGGATGGCAAAAGGGAAACGTTAGATAAGGTTGAATAACTGCAAATAAATAACGCGTCAGAAAAAGAGACACGTTCAAACCCTGGGCGGGCAGACGGGCAGAGTAAGGGGTCGGATGTGCTTTTTGGTACATGGGATGGCAGTGATTGCATCGGCATTGGTAATAACAGCCTTGCCGTTAGCGTTACAATGCGCTTCGGGTGACTTCCGCTAACAGAGACAAGGGCACAAGCGGCATCGAGGTGGACAAGTAAGTCGCGGTAAAGTAAGGGTAACCCTTTTGCACGTGAACTTAATTGGGGGAGAAGGGGATGTTTCACTTCGAGCACCTGTTTTGTCTTTATGTATGCGTAGTAGAGTATGTATGTGTTAAAATAAGTGTAAAATAGAGGGCTTCATAAGTATCCTTTCACGATCCGAAGGTGGTACAGTATGGCGCAAAGTTGAGGTTTGATAGTATGCAGTGCAGAATTTCGCTAACATGATTTAATTGAGATTAGAAGGTTTTCCTGTATTTTATACACTGATTACTTTCATGATATAAAATTTTTTTTAAGGAATTCGAACTTAAGATGTTCATGACATCGTATAGTGCTTTGATGCTTGGTCTAGTACATCGATCAAGGATGTATACTCATCTCGACCTAAGTCTCTCGTGATTAATGATTGGTTATCTGGCTAGCCTTGCCGAAAAACTATTCGGAACTGCTCAATTTTTGTCTGCTCTTCTCGTCGTTTGTTCCTCCAATTGGTAACTCTTTTGGGGATCTTCCTCGATAACTAACTGATTTGACGATGTAGAGGTATAAAAAAGTTAGTATGGCTGAATCCTAGGATCATTAATTCATGTATGACTAACATGAATACGGAAAGCTAACTACTACTCTTAAATTTTGACCTCCAAATTTCTTCAAGAATGTCCATCAATTGCTGTTCTCATTGATTGACAGAAACGTAGTAGAGACTAGCAAGTCAAAAAGAAGAAAGCTAATTACTGCTCCTTAAAATTCTCTTTCTAAATTTCTCCAATCTTGTTAAAACGCGTATCAATTTCCCTCCTCCTCCAAACCCCTTTCAATCAAATATACTCTTCTTGTAATTTAGTTTTCTATTGGACAAGTCTTTCGAGAATCTTCACCGAGAATTGACAGATTGCTAGGCTAACAGACCTACAGAGGGTTCGTTAATTCTAAAAAAAAAATCGTCAATTTGCTTCCAAATTTCTCCAATATTCTCTAAATCCTCATCAGTTTCTCACCTTCATGGACCCTTCTATTCTTCTCTGCCTCTCCTCGTCGTTCATACCCTCTCATTAGGCAACTCTTTCGATGGGACACAGGCAAACCGTTTATTGATGTGTAATAGTGCCCCACTGTTTGGCTGTAGCTGCTCCACGGTGACCTTGATCTTATTCCTGCACATCGCGCACTCGTTTGCGTTTTGTGAGCGCGTTCGCATTATTTGCATGCCTGCGTATGGGATGAACTTCGTCAGCGTTAGAGTGTTCTAGGGTCCGATAGGAGAAGAACAAGGAAGGCTGCTGCATCTCGACAGTCGGGTTGTATGATTGTCGTTAATTAACATGATCCCCGTGGCCATATTTGCAAATGGTGTTTTATTCACAACCACGAGCCGCTCCACCACTAGCGGTTACCATTAGGTTTTGTACACGCTGCTGATTGGATTGCGCGTTCTGTGTGTGTGTGTGTGTGAGTGATTGTAATTTTTTTGTTTGTATTATCGTCTGTATGTTGAACTCTTATTCGATTCAGAGATTGTTATCGCATTCTAGTAGATGTTTGTGTGCGGTTCAGGTCAGAGATTGATTGATAGTGGAGAGGGATTTATGGTAGGTAGGTTGAATGCTCCCACGCCAGTTTTACAAAAGGGTGTACCGTATGGGGGCCGGGGTTGTGTTTGTGCTGGGAAAAATACACTGTGTGTGCACTGTGAGCATATGATCTGGCAGGCATTAATTAATCGAATCGATGGAATGGTGGGATATTGCGATTGTACGATGAGTCGTTTTTTTGTCGTTATTTCAATCCTCTACTTTGTGGAGTGTATTTTCATGCATTTTTTGTCTTTTATTGTTTTGTTTGCTTGATCGCAGTTGCATTTTCCGTTTCAATATCCGAATAATCGTGCGGAGGAGTGATAACACACGGTTGCAGGTGTGAAATGTGACCCGAAACACGTGTTCTTAGCACAGTGTTTATCGGGGACAGAGTTCGTGCGTTTTTCGCTGATGCAAGTGGTGCTTTCCCAGTTTCGCATGCACAACAAAAGTAAAAGAGAAAAATAAAAAAACTGCATTTAACGGGGTGTTTTTAAACGGGAAGGATGAAAAAAGAAACAAACAAACAATAACTGCCATCTATCATTTTAATTACTGCACGCTTCGTACTTCATCGCGGAATGGTTGCATGGTGCACGTTATCGTGACGATATAAAACGATTTGTGCTAAACAAAATTTGGAACACCATACAGAACAAGAAATGCACATTTTACAGCACATCATAAACATTTGTGTGGGGGACTAAAACAAAAGGTAACAATCTTATTCTCACTCTTTGAGACCTTGAAGATGTTAATGAAAGTAAACAAACTTGAAACCGAAGCTCACGTCCCATTTGCGGCAGTAAATGGAGTATGTGGGGAGTTAGGTGGAGGGAAAAGAAGAAGAAGCAAAAAAATGCATACATGCGCCACATTGTCCATTACGATTGGTAGCAAATTATGCAAGAAAAACTCAAGCATTGGCACTGCTTCGTTGTGCATGCATGTATGCGGTTTGGAATGTGAGTTTGGTGTGTAGTTTTTTTTTTTTTGCTTAGCCAGCCCTTCCTCAAACTATCTCAACTACCTTTTCCACTGGTTTGGTGGTTGTCTACTCTCTGCACAACCAGCATATTGAATGTTTCTTACTTGTCCTCCATCGCGTACAACACTGCCTTCCAAAGTGCTTATGTGTATTTATTTTTCAACAACATTTAGCTCTCAATGTCCCACGATCGGTGGAAAGTGAAATCATCGGTTCCAAAAAATGACAAACATGTGCACGGAATTGCTAAAGATGTGTATGTACAAGGAACCCACCGCGTAGTTTCATGCAAATATTGGAATCGAGTACAGTTTTGGAAGCCAGTTACGTTGCACGAATTTCTGCTGGTGAGATCCGTGTGGTGTACGTGTATTTTGTATTTCATTTTGCCATTGAATGAATAAATACGAGTTACAAACGTCATCGTTTACGACAATATTCAAACCAAGAAAACAAACCGTTTGATGTGGTCACTTCATCGATGGTACAATGCTTTCTCACTGCAATTGGCAAGTGAAAGTAATGTATCGATTTAATACCATGCGCGTTACACGATCAATCCGTTATGGTCCATCAGCGGCGGATTAGTGCCACGCTGGCGTAAGAATTCCGACACAAACCGCCTTTCGTTGTTGGTGTTTTGTTTTTTTGTTTTTGCCTTTTTGGTATTGTGTTACATTGTATTACGCTGCAACATTATGCAAATGTTTGGCATGAGGCATCGTACGATGCATTTGAAACTGTTTAAATGATGTAAGTCAGTTCGTAGTAATACATTCTTTTTTTTTGTTGTAAGATTAAGCTAAGTTTTTTTTAAATAGAAAATTGTTTTTAAATTTTATTAGAAGAATATTTATCACTAGATTAATTGTAATCAGGGAATGTAATTGGGAATAACAAAAAAACACAAATGAGATACTGTAACAGTTAAAATCTACGCTTCAAAAAGAAAACTAATTCATAAACATCTGCAAATGCTGCTTACGCAATCACATTTACAACCACCTGACTAGACTAATTTCAGTTTAAATATGACCCATTTTTAGTAGCTTGTTATTTTATACTGCCTTTAAAAAAATAAATAAACAGCCATAAGCCTTGACTTTGAGAAGCCACTTCACAATAGCTGCTGATTAGAAGCGTAAAGCAACTACCATCAGCGTTATCAGCAACGGCCAGCTAAAAGCACCTGACCGCAACATTAACATAACCGAAAACAAACGATTTGATAACCAACATAGAGTGCAAAGGGAACAAGCAGAAGCACTGGGTGGGTGAAGTAGACCTCCTCCAGTATCATCCGTTGTTGACTTTCGTCGATAGTCGAGGTGATCGCATTTCGCCTAGTCCCTTATCAGCTTGCTTACAAAGACGGGGTGGAGCATGAAAACAGAAAAGCAAAAAAAAAAATCCAACAACAACCAAACAACAAACGAAACAAATGTGAGGCAGCACCCGTTCCTTACCCTTCTGCTTTCTGCTAGTGGTTTATGGCCGCGATTTACAGCGAATTCGCGAACGCTAAACACTTGCCGCTTGGTGTCGGTTTGTGTATTTTCTTGCGCGCGTAATCCCGATTAGAGCGTACGATAAGGCTCCCCCGACGGTATTGCGGGTTTTCTGGCTACTGTTGACGCGTTACCGGAGGCCCTTGGCCTTTACAGGGGGCCATATACACGATGAGGGTGATGGGTGCTACACTATGAGTGCAGTACTTTTTTTCTTGAATGAATTATTATTTACCTAAACGTGAGTAGCAATTCCATGGGTATTTTCCATCGAATTCCGCAGAGCGCTTTGGTGGATGTCTGAATCGTGTCGATCTTGTTTTGGAGCTGATAAGTGCTGAAGGGCTCGCAGCCGACCGATTTTACATGCGTGTGCCGTACCGCGAAGTGCACAATATTGATAAATCAACCGTCGATCGGAGGTGCACTGTTGATAGTGTCCGAAAGGGACGTTGACCTTCATGCTGTACCCTATTTATTGACCGTATCAATGTGAAACCGACGTACAAATGCAATTATTTGGTGTTCGGTGCGATTATCTCTCTGGTGTATCACCATTGATCGAGAGTTTCGTTGAATGTTTAAATAATATTTAATTTTTAATTGAACGTTTGATATCATGATGAAGTTAAGATATTTTTTATGGTTGCTATTGATGTCTTTTAAGAATAGAGCTTTTGTTATTACATCTCTTCATTTTACTGTAAAAAATGCAATCTCTTATTGGCTTAACGACCCTTATAAGGTCATGCGGGCCATTTCTGGCTTATTAGATTTATTTTCCCACGTAGCTGGATAGTCAGTCCTTGCTTCTTCTAGTTTATTCATCATAATCCTTTTATTATTTTCTTTCTTGTCCTCCATATCTTACCTTTTATTTGTCTTTGCGAAAGCCACTCTGTATTTAATTTAGATTGAGTTACAATGTTACAAAAGGTCTTTCAATAATTTTTTATTACTAAATACGTTTGTATCGTCATAACAAGAAAAAAAATGAAATTAAATAAGTTAAGGATTAGATTAAAATATCAATAAATGTACTGGAAACAAATAGCCAAAACTTACATTACCATCAATTGTAGGCACGTTCTGTGTATGCAAATTAAAATTCAATCTCATTACCAATTTTAATAACTGCTCTGCTTCCCCGTGACTTGTTTGTTCGTGTGAACGTGGTGTTGATGTGTCACCGATGCCCTAAAAAGGAAAACTCACCCTAGGATCGTTCAGCTCTAGACAGCAATGTATCGTTATTTGTCGGCGACAGGTTGTCGCTCGTGTTATTTTTTCCCTTCACATCTTCGTGATGAGAAACCATGAACGGGAAAACGAAAAAACCGGCCGGTATTTGTTTACCTTTCCGTACCCTGTATGATTGCATCGAGGGAACGGTCAGTTCCGTTCGTTCGCGACCGAAAATAACCACCATTACTTGGGATGGCTTTGCATCGTGCAGATTGGGCGAATGCGAGAGGGGTGCGAAGGGATGTGTGAGGCATTACAACGCGATGCAGCTAGGAATTGAAATTTTAGTAGTCGACCAATCAAAGGAAAATAAAACAAGGCAATCACCGTACGGCAAGACATACACTTTGACACCGAAATTAAAACCATTCCGTTGGCGTGTTATGTGGCTGTTGCAGGTTTCCTAAATTTTCTGAATTGGTGGATAAAACTGTTTTTTCTCGGCGCCATAGCCTGTGTGTTTCGGTGCTTTAGAAACTGTCAAAACGGTGGATGGTGTTGTTGATGAGTTGGAAAAATTTGAAAAGTTTTCCAACAGCTTCACCCTTTGGTAGTGTTTTTTAGCCATATCAAACTGCTTCCGTTCTCAACCACCAGATACCAGTCACGCTTGAGGCAGACAAGGAACCATGCGCGTAGTTGATGACAGCCGATCGCTGCCATCCTAACCGGTGCAGTACCTGTTTCTTGCCAAGTAGGAAAGGAATTTGACGTCGAAACACTCATGCGTGTTGGTTTTTTGTTGTTGCTTCGTTGTTTCGTACGATGTGGTGCGCTTTACAGCACCGACGTTGAATCACCTTGCACCATTCTGAAGGGACTGAACGAGAGCGAGTGAGCGAGGAAAACCCAAGATGGAGTCGGACAATTACACATGTCGATCGATACCTTGATTTGCTTTCGGTTGGCTGGCATGAGATGGCAGTCATTTTCGAGGATTGGCTCTACCGGTTAATAGCTTCTCCGCCGGCACATCCCACCCTTCCTCGCCCTCACATTCATCCTATCCACTGGCGAATGTGGCAGAATTCGCCATCCCGAGCCCTGTCGTGTCGCACACCGGTCGAAAACATCGTGGTACAGAAATAAGCGCGGATTCTATTTTTATCCTCAAACATTGCGCGAAAGGCTGCTGTCCTTCGTCGTTGTTCCCCGTTTCCGCCTGTCCGCTAGTCAACCATCTTATTGAATCCTCTTCCTATTACCACCACCGGTTTGAACCATGGCCCGGTGCATAGTTTGTTTTTTTTGTTGGTGTTGAAAAGAAAACACATCTAAAGGAATGAACATACGAAAGGAAGCTGATGCTGACAATGGTTTTATGATAGTCTTTTACTTTATTTTTTTACACACTGCGACTAACCAACGAAACACCAACACAAAAAAATCTCGTCTATTGATTTGAGCAAATGGCCACTGTTGCTAACAACAAACCGTTGACCAAACGTCAATCGTCATCTTTCACGCGACCAAATCTTGCTCGGCAACTTTTCGCCGCTGTGCCCCCGAGAAGAAGAGAATCCTTGAAATGGCCAGGGCTATCATGATGCACTCCGTCTGCCTTTTTCTTACTTTCTCTCTCTCTCACTCTCGCGCTCTCTCTCTATTCGCCAGCTGCTAGTAGTCTTTCCGCTTGTGAGCATCAACCGAAGGATATGCCTTCGGGGCTAGGCAAAGGTCAAACTATCAGATGTTTGTTTTGGTAGATTCTGAGCTTTACGAACGTTTTGGGGAAGGAACATTTGGAGAAAAAAGAAATTTAAATCATAATCATTAATTGCAATGTGATAACATTTTAATTAGTTATATAATCCTTATATGATTTCTCAATATGATTTCTCTACATGTGGAATTTAATACAAATGTGTAATATGTAAGCATTGTTTCAAGTATTGTCATTTTTTTTCCACAATTAAAAAATGATAATAAAAATTAATGAAACGTCAAATAAAATGAGTGTGCCCTGACAACTTTGCTTGATGTGACGTACAAACTGTACGCTACAGCAATTGGTTAGATTTGTCGTGTTTCTACTCCAGTAGCAATAGCCTAGTTGCTGTGTTTGTGAATTATATTTTTTCTCTTCTGCCTATCCGTTTTGTGCTCCATATGTGACACCAGACATTTATAATTAAATTGGCGCCCAAGTACATACATACACACACGCGTCCGTATGGTCCACAATGAGTGCTGGGTCACCGCAGCACAACTACACAAAACCAACCAAGCCGCAGCGGCTGTACCACTAAAGCACGGCGTATGATGGAAAATGGATGTAAAAAGGTTTTTCCGACCGAATCACGAGCCGGCGGCTCCAGTCACGCCAAACAGCAGCGTCTAACTGACGGCGGGGTGGTGCGGTGTGTCGATCAATAGTGCGGGGAGGAAGACAGCATGTTTCCCACCCACCCACCAACCGCCCTCCTGTCGTTCCACGTCCAGATTGGAGCATTCGCTTGGCACCGATTTATGGTATACAGCTGGCTTGACGTGACAGTATCGTAAGCTTTTGATGGCTTAATTCGGAAAAGTTTTGCTGCGAAACAAAAAAGAAATGCGTGTGTTTGGGAAAATTTGGACAGTTTCGCATTCGTTTGCAGGTGAACGCAATTTTAGAGCGCACACGTTTTCTAGGCCGTGAGTATGGAATTTCTCAACGGCAAGATGGGTCACGTGTTGCGAAAAGCATATGCGGTGTGCTCTCTTGCTTTGCCCTCGGTGAACAATTTTCTTTTCCTTCTTCGATGTGTCGACGTGTGTCACATTGTACCTGCACTAAGGAAGTAACCTCGTAGTTGGTGCTGGTTTTTTGAAAACCCTTTGCGCTCGCTAAGCTTTTCCTTCCGCAGCAATAATGGCGCCATCGATATTCCGTACGTGCAGAATTGCACTTGTTGCTTACCTCGATGGTCGTCCAATGGGGCTCCATCGTGTCCAGACATAGCGTGTACACGGCCCAATGCAGGTCAATAATGTAATCTGGGCGCTGCTGGATTTGAAGGCGTGTACTGAACTCGCCCTGGGTGCTAACGGATTGCCCCTTTGCATGAGCTAAAGTCGTTATAGGCATCATAACAGGAGGAGTTCCGGAACGATTCTTTTTTTATGATCCTGTTTGGTTAATTGCTTAGCTACCGGTATGTCGGCCGTTGTCATGTAGCATATTTTTTCCCCACGATTAATTTATAGTTTTATCTTAAACGCTGTACTTTGACGTAAGGGCTGCAAAATTGTACAGAAAATGATTGGTTCGAATCATCAAAAGTTTAAGTTCCCTTCATTATTCCAACACTCAAGGATTATGTACTGTTATAGAGTAAATGTAATAATTTTTCGATTTTAGAAGTATTACTTCACCATTGTTCATTCCAATCAAAATTACAGTTGATCGAACTTTATGTTGCTCAACAGGTTAACTGGAAAAACGCAGAATTTTCAATATGGAAGGATGTGTTTTTTTTGGTGTGCGTGCTTCATTCGTTGGCATTGTTTTGCTTGTTTGATTGCACATTTCTCCTAATTTGCGAGCACGAGAGAAATTACTCCATATAGCGTTGTGCAAAATATGTTCAGAGAAGCCACACACTCACGCTCAACCGTGGAGTCACTCATTTTCCGACGCATTTTCTTCGGTCGCTCAGTTGGGAGCGGAAGTGATCGGAAACAAAATTTCTATCCCGCATAAGCAAAACCCCACCAGATTCTAGCAATTTCGAGAGTGAGCGATCTGCGTATTTAGATCTCATTCGCTCTTTCACCCGCGAATCTCACGCGGCGGGTACGGTTAGGCGCGCAAGTCTCATCGGACCAATCGTTCGCATTTTGGTAACTGTGTGGGCGGCCAAGGAAAAATTCACCCTCCCGAACGGTTCAAGTTGGTGTTGTGCGCTGCAGTGAAAAGCAAAACCGACAAGAACACGTTGCGCCTGCCACTGTGCCATACTGCCGCAGAACGACAACGTGGAAAAATTGCGTCTTCGGAACGGAAAGTGAAAACTCGGTGGAAGTGAACGTACAGACATTTGCGGATATTGGAATCGGTTTAATTTGTGGCCCTGCTACCATATGGTACGAAAATTTGACGCTTTTACAAGCTTCGTTGTTGGTTTACGCGGCCGTAACGGTGAATCATTCGTGCTGAATTTCTTCCGTTTCTTACCGAGTGTTTATGTTCTGAAAATAACACGTTTTAGGCATTTAGAAGTTGGTGGTGCTGGCACGGAGGTGGTGGTGTAGTCCGTGTTGACCAAGAAGTTATGTTTGGTAGTGATGTTTGTATTTATTGTCAGTTTCTCGGAACATCTAATCGATAGTGACCGGTAGCGAAAGCCGTAAAAAATAGGTTGAAAAAATACCTTTTAGGCGAGGAGAATGATTTTGCACTATAACATATGGAAGACGTTTGCACTGGGATTCTAATAATGATACGTTTGTTATATAAAAATACGATTAAAACATTAAATCTGATGTCATTACGCTATTACTTTTCCGTAAATTAGTTATATTAATAATTGTTATATTTTTCCCATCTCGTTACAGGTAAGAATTGATTGTTTTACACTGATTGCATGGACTGTTTAGGAGAAGGAAACGATCATTGCTACCAAAGCATCATAAATAGTGGTAAAAGTTATGCTATTTTATTATGACAGTGATATTTATTGGATAAGCTTAATCATTCAGTGTAAAGTTGACAAACCAAAAGCATCCCAACGCAATCCTTTACATTTTGGGAACAGATGTTTTCAATCACACTCAAACTGGTTCAAATGGAATGCAGCTAAGGGCGGGTGGAAGGGTGTATGGATGGTGGCGTTGAATCAAGACTGGACGACGAAGGCCGCTTGACTACTTTCACTTTTGCACCTGACGAAATCACACCGCCAAACGAGGACGGCTCGTTCAGATCGTTCAGCGCGGTGCGTTGCAGCATGCAGACACACAAACACACTTGATGAGCGTATTGCGCAATAGCGTATACGGAATTCCCGATAGGTGTCGCGGTTGTCACGGAAGGGTGCAGAGCGACGCCGATATTACAGCGATTTCACCCCCTTTCTCAGTTTGTGGTTGGTTGGCTTTTGTTTTCTTCCCGCCGACCTTGACAATTGGGCTGGTGGTTAGCTCGAGAAAGCAACGCCAAACTCGTCAACCTGCTGATGCTGCTGCTCGGGACGGTTTTGGATGATGGCTTGTACAGCTTGTGGGTATTTTTAATATTTTTAATTTTAATCTTTTGGAATGGGGCCGGGGAGGGGTAGTGGGTGTAGTAGCGGGAATTGGAAATTTATTTGTAACATTCGAGCGCTCTAGTCGTCTCGAGTACTTCGGTGGATTGGATGGGTAAAAGTGAAATGGGCAAGAATAAACACAAGCTAAACCAGTACACACAGCTGGATTGTCATCAAATCGTGATCTAAACGATCCAAGCTTTTAAGGCACACGAAGTGAGTGGTTGCGCTTTGTTTACGAAAAACATACGATGCCCGCCCATGAGCGATACGGTTACTGTCCAAGAAACGACACGAATGTGGCAACAATGTTTTACCAGAGGCGATTTATATTTTAACGAGAATCGTTCAAAACCGATGACCTTTAAGAAGATTGATCCAATCGTGGATTGGCGAAGGTTAAACAAGCATTTATAAAGAGAACACGTTATGTTATTGTTATTTTTCGATATTGAATCGTCAATATAAATTCTAAAGAAAATCCATTTCGCTATAACGATGAATCATGTATATTGATGGCTTGATTACTTTTTTATTCAGTATCTCCAATAATAGCAAATTAAGAGCATTATTTGAAGCAGTTGTCTACCCTGCCTATTACTGATTCATCCAATTCTACACCATTGCTTTAAACATGTTGGACTATTTCTTCGTGCTCCAAATACTTTCTTCAGAGTTTTTGAATCGTTTTTAGTGTGTTAAGAATTTCCCTGAATTACTTCAATATTTTCGAGAACTACATCAAACTTAATTTGCTCAGAATATTTGTTCCGGATCATGTTCAAAAAGATCTCAAAGATGTGCTCAAAGATTATCAATTTACTCGGAATTCTGAGTGAATGTAGGTTTCTGATGAAATCTCCAGGAATTTAAAGAATCTATGGAACCGACTCGAAAGATCGATTGGAATTTTCAGAGCTGGAGTTTCTTTTTGTTTTTGAACAAAGTCCTGGTATTGTAAAAATTACAAAAAAATCTAACATTGCCAAAATAACAATTTATTACACAATTCCGATTGCTTCAGATTGACATAGACAGAGTGCATAGAAGAGTGCCGACTGAGTTTTGTCCATACGCACAGCAATGTTACATTCTTCAAAGCGTTGGGTTAAGCACGTTAGCAACGTGCCGCTTACACATTTAACCAATCACACGTATCCATTATGGACGCTTGATCTTCAAATGCGTCGTTCTACGCGTTCGTCCCGGTGAACAACTCCTTCCAACCGGTAGCACAACATTAAAGTAATCGAATTGAACATAATCTTTTTGTTTTGTTGTTTATATGCGTGCGTGCGTGCGTGTGTGTGTGTTTTTTTGTTTCTTCCTTTATTGTACAAAACCTCTAAAGAACAGAAAGGGCTGGATTGGCTGCTGACAGTAGACAGTAGCATTCGAGCTATAACATTTGCACATATGGTTTCTGTGCAAAAGTTCCAATCAATGCACGCGACAGCAAAGGGAAGACATGTATTGTAAACAAGTCATTTACATTACAAATGATCATCCCGTCCGTCCAAGTCGGGGGGTAAGCCAGCCGAGTCGATGTCTACCCAGTTTGTTCAGCTTAGCAACCAATCGTATGATATGTTAAAAAATATCAGCAATAAAAAAATCAGTAACAAAATGCTTAATTCTAGCGTTAACACTTTTGTCCACAATGAACCATTTTCGTTTGACGGGACCGAATTTTCATTCAAACAAATAAGATGTTTTCGTACAGAACGTGCAAGAAGCACACATCATCTCAGAAAAGGAAAAGAAAACAGACGATTCCATGGTGCAACGTCAAACAGTGCGACTGCAACTGATCAAATATGGCTCAGTACATATGTCGTATAGATGGCGTGTCTTGCGAGCCACTGTTTCCACACGTGTAATCTCATCGCGTGCAAGAACGACCGCGTACAGCGGGTGTCTATTATGTGGCGAGTTTTCAATTTCATTTGAGAACGGCATTGAGAGCAGTTTTCATCGCTTGTGAAATCATACCACAATGGAAGATTTACCTGTAATGCCCTCTAATGGGGGGATTAGGCTGTGATATGTCGGTGCGTATTCATGGAATTTCATACACATACGCGCGCGCGTCCAATCGCCCTCGCATGGTAACGATGCCGACGCGTATCCCGTTGATGGACCTAGGCCGCCCTACATCATCCATTGACCTTTGCATAACCTTGAAGCGTTCGGAGCATTTGAAAAGTCTTGATAATTGAGTTGGAAAGATACCGCTTCGTATCATAACCCTTTGCCTCTAATGGTTCCCGGTGCGCACACGAAAATGTCAACCCGCGACACCGACACGGTAAGGTGAGGAAATTCGTAACAGATGCCGGTAAGGAGATTGCAAAAAGTGTGCGCATAAATCAGCAATTGATAAATGGCTTCGTTAAGGATCTTCCGCACTATCCTTCTCACTGGTTTGCGTTCCGTTCGCCATCACGCTGGCCTTAACAATCGATCGTAGGCTTTTGTTCGGTGGTTTCAGGTTGTTATTTTTTGTCTGCGAGGTTGTGGAAAGGATTTAATTGCGAACTCCAAACCATTAGACTGTGAGGAACGCATTGCCGAATGTGTAGTAATTGTGGATAATTACAATTAAATCTTTTCCAAAGAAGAGTTTCAATTTCCTGGCACTGACAGTAGTCCGTGGTTACGAAACAAAGTATGAACAACAGTCTTTTCATCGGATATTCGAATGATATTAAAGAACTCGCTTGAGATGGGTAAGTACGTCACGAACGAGAATTCATTCTTTTAATTGGTGTTACATTTCATGTACAGGTAACATTATCCACACAAAAATGATATGAAATTCGAAAAAGAATGCATCACCATTGGGCCTTCATTGAGGGAAATTGCGTTGTGCGTTTTGTTTTTTTTTGGTCTATAATGACATGTTTGATAAACTTTCGCCAGAGCGCCACAACAGAGTGTCGACGTGCGAGTGCCGGGTATATCAAGTTCAACAACGGGCATCGTTCATTAATTACGCCAACCACACCCCACTGCCCACCGATAATGGAGTGTCGATAAGCGGCATTGACGTTGTTGGTGGGACGGAGGAGCGAAAAAACAGCTTTCAGTGTACTTCCATCCTGATGCTTCTGGAGATATCAGTCTTGCTTTTTTCTTGTTTTTGCTTAAGTTTTCTGTCTTGCCCAACACAGCAAACACAGCCAACTGCTGTCTCATTTTTTTCCCAGACATTATGTTTGAGGCTTTCCGGCGGTGGCAACTTCTTGCAACCAGAAACAGTTTTAAAAACAAAAAAAAGTGTTTCGAAAGGAGACAATTTGTTTACTTGCTCGTCTTCTCGAGCCCCAGTTCGGAAGAGGAAATTAGGGACAGAGCGAGACAGAAAAATAATGCAATGGAATGGACGGCTTTTCCATCTTGGGTTCACATCTTCCATGATAGGTGCGTGGTAGGCAATACGACGATCGGGCACCATCAAAAGAAATTATCAATCAACAAAAGCCTTGTTCTCTATTTCGTTTTTGTTTTCTGCTTATCAATTAACTGCCAATAATTGGTGACATGATGGAGTCATCCTTAGTGAGTAGGGTTGGTGATGGAATGGAACGAGATGGTGGCGGAGGCCTTCCGGTTTGCTGATATTGTGCAATAGACGGACCGAGTGGGTTGATTTGGCCGAGTATCGGTCGATGTGCATTGAAACGGTATCTACGTTCGATGAGATCATGGAACAATTTGAGTAGTCTTCTCATCGAAAGTCACTTACAAAAATATGGCTGTGGGAGGAAACATTTTCAAGGACATACTTGATTAAAGATAGATAGATTTGAAAGATGCATTTTAGTATGCGTTTTAATAGATTGTTGGAGAAGTGGTTCTACATAGTTTATTACTCTGCCAAGAATTGGATTTTCAAACGAATAGTTAGCCATTTTGTTTTCTCACCACAACTTTATGAGCTGATACCGGTGGGTGGTTTGTTTGGTGGCAAAGTTCGATGAACAATAGTTGTGATTTTCCCCACCCGTACCAAGGAGTACAAAACAATTTGCCATTAATATTTGACTAGCCAAAAACCATTGCAGTAGGGGTGAGACGCTTCTAATGTGGTGAGCGTCAAAGTTGTCTTCAAGGTGAGCCTTGGTTTCGGTTGCGTACGTGAACAACAAGGGTGGAAAATTCTTTTGCGCACTGCAGCTGAGATCCATTCACCAAGGGGGTTTGAGTTATTCTCCTACCCTAGCAATAATCTAGCTTGCAAAGTGTACGCAGGGCTCACCAAGCCACACCACGCTAACTGATGATTCGTAATTCTATGGCCAAAGCGGAGGAAAAGGGAAAGGCATGCGAGAAACGTTAAAGTTGAATGAGAAGAACTTGTAAGGTGGACGGATCAACCAAATGGTCGGATCGGCACGACACTCACGATCGGAAGACATCAAGGTTAGCCACTTCTGGTGTGGCGTGCACTCTAGCGGAAAGGAATTTCTTACCGATCACTTTTCGAACCGCTGGGCCCGGGTATGTTTTCTGTGGCCGCCCGTTTGGTGGCGTTGGTATGGAACGCAAACCGGAAAGTATCTCCCAGTCAGTTGGTTGTGGCGTGGCGTACACCATCCAAAAGGGCTAATTATTGTGGACCGTTTGCATAACGTACCTTGGCGTCGCAATGATGGGTTGATTCTTTTATGTCGTTTCAAGCAGAAACATTTAATGTTGTTTTGTTTGTTTGTTCGGGTCCAAAGTTACTTGCGTTGTAAGTGCCTCTGTTTCCGAGCAACCCGTGAACGTAGCTAACACTGTGTGGAACACTGATTACTTATAAAAGTGTGCCCTTTTTTGTAGGCAAGTGCAGTAGGCAATGGTCACGTGCTGTGCCGCGTGCATTTAGAATCGGATTAGAACACAAACCACTTGGCGCCTCCATTGGTGGTTAATGTTTTTATGGTGCGTGTTGATTAAGCACCGGATAGAATTCGTTGCTTTACATGCTCCATGATGTGTTAATGGTATTATACGTTCTAAAAGTAAGTTTTAAAGCGTTGAAAAAACCACTTTAATGTGTCATATTTTCTACTAAAACATTTCACAATAACATTTATGCATTTCTATCGCCGACTTAAATGACAAGACTTAAAAAAAATCATATTTTTGTGTATCATGTATCTAAACTACAGAACATGAAAAATAGAACTCAAATGACTTTTACACCGGATGGGTTGTCATATCACAATGAAGAAATGTTTGAAAAAGGCCTATTGATTGGTTTCAAAGATTGATCAGAATTTAAGGTCAATAATGTTCTCTCCCGATAAGCTACATTCTGGGAAAAGCTTGTTTTTAAAATAGGCTTGATGGAGAAGAATTTATACTGTCTAAACATACAAACATTTCATAAGTATTTATTTCATTTAGATATAATAAATTTCGAGTTTAGAGCAATACATCCAGTCCGTTCTTTATGACTTCAAAAAGTGTTGAGCTTCATTCTGATAAATATGTTTATTACCATATTGCAATAGCTTGCGATAAATAATGCGTATAACCTATTTCTTATTTCTTAATTTTTTATTACATTTATATTTTTATTTAAATTTTTTTTAAATTGATTTACACGAATTGAAATTTTCACGTAAGTTTATTGAAATGTGTTTGTTTTTGCTTACAATGTACTGGGTACCGACGAATGTATCTTCCTGGGTCAAAGGCTTTATAAAACAATTAACAAAAACATGAACTAGAAGCGATTCTCGGAGCTACGACTTTTAAAACGTAAAAACGATGATAAAAATAACAATTTTTTCCTCATTTCTATTGTTTGTCAGCAGATATTGCTTTACACTTTCGGGATATGCTTTTTGGTGGTCTAACCACCCCTTTTAAAAATTCCAATTGCGATCATTTTTATGTGTAACGTGCGAGGTATTCAAACACAACAAAAAGCTATCAATAAACAATCATCAGCTAAATACAGGTTAAAAAATCAATCAGTTGTGCTACATTTCGTTCGTCCAGTGGTATTGCTGCTTGTGTGCCAGTCGGACCGTTGAATGGTTACATTTCGTTGGCATGAAACTGTCAAAAATAATCGACGCCAGCCTCTGACCGATTCGTTTCGGTCAAGCTTACCCATTGCTTCTGCCTAACTGCTGCAAGAGATATTTAAACCGAATAGTGAACGTATGGTATGCGTCTCTGATCACCAAATTGCCTCATTCCAATAAGCCACTTGGGTTCGTGTGTCAGTTTTTTTGGAAACGGGTTTAGTTAGCGCAACTAGTTTTTGTTTGTGAACAGTTTACTAGTACGAAAAGCAAGCACACACGCACACACGCGTAAAACATGTTTAAAAAACATAAATTTGGCAATTTTATTCGGCGCTCTCGCCGGTGGTTTCGCATTGCACAAGCTCGATTTTAGTACGCTCGATTGGATGCGTGTGTGCGCGGCGAGCTCTTTTTTTTGGGGGAGGCGAGCGATGAATAAAAAACCAAAAAAAATACTGACCACCTCATTTCCTTTTCCACCACAATCGATCTACACCGGCGAGCGAAATTGGGCTGGCGTTCGCCTTTGTTTTCGGTTGCGAAAGTGTGGAAATCGCGTTTTCAGGCGTTGGAAATCGACCGAAAACACCATTTTGCCTTTGAAGCCCGTGCGTTGTGTTAGAGAAACAACAACGGGAGAAAAAAAAAGCCAACCTATTGCCGAATTGCGGCAATGCAGCGATCTTACTTTCGATGCAAAAAGCTTGCGATTGCGGTGGAGGTTCACTTTCAAATGCAGTTTAATTTTGCATCATGGAAAGTTGTTTTGTACATTCAATAACACACGAAACGTTCGATAGAAGTAATGGAAATATCAGGACTAGCATCCTCAGAGCACGCGAATTTAAAAATACGTAAAGATAATTCTTTTTAATATCCGTTGTATATTTATCATATCGAAAAGGGAATTATTTATTTAATTCACAAAAAAAAATTAACAAAAAATGCCATCGTATACAAAACAATTTGGGCAAAGAAAAAATAAATAAATAACGTTGCATTCTTCCAAAGGTAACCTAATGGTGCTCTGATTAAAATAAATGACTGAGAGTGCCATTTTGTGCGTTGTTCTCAATAAAAAAAATTGCTACCGTTTTAGATCGGGTTAAGCATTGAGGAATTTTCAGCTATAAAAACCACACCAAAAAGGGTACCGAAAAAAAAGCGAAACCAACAACCACAAAAAAGGAGTTCAACGTGCCGATCGATTTTCGCCTTGAAAAATGGCGCATTACACCATCAACAGTGGACCCAAAGGAACGGAAGTGCGATGACAAGCCATCTGACCGAGGTGGTGCCGCATCGAAAAACGGGGGAGAGGTGTGTGCGTTTCGGTAGGTGTGCAATTTACTCGCCCCGACAAGATTGCGAACCGCGCACTAATTGGGGCGCGCTTATTATCTTAATTGAAAATTGTGCACCGTGTGGCAACTCTGTCTTCTGCAAAACTGCAGCTGACTGGTACTGCTGTTGCTGTTCTCGCTCGAACTGCCCAGTATGTCCTGGTCGTCGTCGTCTTTCTTCGACCATCAAAAGTCCTCCTCCCGGTTGCAGTCTTGCTGGAACCGGCAACACAGACAAAAACACACCAATGTGTAAGTGGGCAATGTTAACTGAGTAATGGCGCCCAGACAGCGAGGGAGAGAGATGAGGGGGGGGGGGGGGGGGGGAGGGTGTTTTTGGAGAGAACTGGCGAAAGGAAATCGGGCAATCGGACAATCGGTGTGTAGTGCATTTATTGTTTGGGTCAGTAGGCCTTCGGATGGGGCGAGTTGAATGCACCAGATCAGCGCGAGCCCAGGCAACGAAACGTGCTACTGTGTGCGCTGCTGCTGTGCGGTGCATTAGCGGTGCATGCAACGGTTGTGCAGTTATGCAACTCCGGCTGTTGCCGCAGCGGTATGCGGTGAAAATCCAGCGGTTCCATAATTTCTACGGCGCCCACCAATGGCGCTGTTTAATCCATTCGGGTCGAAAGCGTTCCCTTACGATTCAATGACGGTTTACGCTTTACACAAAACCTCCTTTCCCATCTGGTGAAGGAGGAACGGGGAGAAGTAGTGGGTAGGATGTGTCGAAAAGTGTTGAGCTGATGAAAGAGAAGCTGTGGTCGTAAAGCGTCGTAAAGTCCGACACGGTGACGACGACGACAACGAACGACGAACGATGAACAGTGCTGGTCATACTGTGGCAATATCGTTCGCATTGTGTCCAAAGTTTACGCCGTGCAGTGGTTTTATGTTCAATCGCATGGAAGCATGTTGACATGCTTGATTATCCACCGCACACCGGTCGGTATCCAGACCGTACGCTCCCTCGCCATTGGTTCGTCCATTAAACGCTCGCGGTCACCAATTGCCACGTGCGATTCCACTAAACGCGCATAAAATTCACACATCATCGGGTGAACAGACCGAGCCTCGTTCCCGGCTGCTTTCGTACAATAATTTCATCTATTGCACAAAACAAGCATTAAGCCTAACCTTCCACTGGGAAAGATCGCGACATGAATGGGTGATGATGATGATGATGACGATGGTGCTGATCGTCATGTTGTTATTGCATTAGTTTGCTTCACTCTGATTTGGAGTGGATTACTGGAAATGTTTGTAATTTGAGCAATGACTGGGGATGAAGTTTGTGACTAAGCGTGTGCTTCAAATTCAACAAGCAGCTCGTACGAAAACTAATCAGCTTAGTGCACGTGTTAGACGTTTACAGTGTAGCAGAAAACAATTGCAGCCGTTGAATTTGCCGTATTCAATGAAATTTTAAAGAAATTATTATTTTCATTGTAGTTAGTCTTTTAGTCCAGACAAACGAATGATCTGCCACTTCGCATGAATAATACTTATTTTTTCATTTTGCCTTAATAAACTACGCATACTTATATGTCCGTTACTGGAAAGTAAACTTTTGTGTAATGGGATTTGGTACCAGTTCTGTTGTGTGAAGTCAGTTGCCGATACCACTTAACTATCCAAGCGCTCCGTGTGCTCCAAGCACTTTGCTAATGTCAAGTGTTGACCTTCGCTTGCCAAAACTCTTCATTTGGAGAAAGTTGTCAGAAATTCAAATTTCGGATAATTTCGGAGGTCATGTGATCAACATGAAGGCCTGGTAACAGGTTTTCTAGCCAAAGTAAACCGATGTGATGTGGATTTTGTCCAATTTTGGTCCCAGTTTTGGTTCCGAACAATTTCAGGTGAACTTAGTCATTCTTCAACTTTTTTGTTCTACTAAAGCTCTTGGTATGTCATTTCTAACTTTCCTTAATTTTTTTTGTACATGTAGCTGTGTAGTCAGTTTCGGATATCGAAGAATAGAATTCGGATGGAATTATTGTTAAGAAAGCAATATATTATTAGTTACCCTATAATAAAGCTGCACCAAGAGATTAAATTATATTGTTAATTTTATTTTAAATTGACAAAAAAATAGTTTTAAAATTGTCTATTGAAACATATAGATGTTAAAAAGATTCTACCGCTACAACAGTGTTTCTAAACACTCGGCCGTTTCCATGTGCGGACCATTCATCTGTTGCATCTATCGCGAGTAACGTCTTCGATTGTCTCCTATATAACTGTCGTCGTTGCATTCGTTCGTGCTGTTGCCGATCGCTTACGTAACGCGCAGCTTAGCTACACGCCACCATATGCCGGTCAGCTGTTTTTCTCATCCGTGAACTCCGGTACGCGATGGCGGTAACATCGTCGCCATTGTCATTTGTAGCGACCAAACGGTGATGACTTTTTTATACACGTTCGCCACCATCTCTCCCGCACGGATGGGGCCACACTCGATGGTGGTGGGTGTAGTGGTATAAGTCGTTGTTGAGCCGTCCATTAATCGAATTAATCATGATGATTTTCTAAATGTAATAATCGGCTGGCTTGGTGGAATGTGGATCGGGAACCTGGGAAAGACTAACTGCTGCGTGCTGGTGAAAATATTTATGAACACATAGGGCGCACTGTCGGTGCTCTCGGAGCTAATCTGCGGCTAATGGCTTATCGTAATATATTTGTGTATTTGTGCGAATAACCAGCGGTCACAGTGGTTGAAGCTTGTTGGGTACGTGGTGATGTGGTTTATTTTAGCATGACAACAAATTTTAATGAAAGTTATATCTTTGCTGGTGCTGCTAGAAGCAAACCTTAGTACTGAAAAGTATTTTATAGATAATATTTTTGAAGAAATATTCTTGAGATTAAATTGTTTCAAATTACTCGTAGGTGAAGGGAAACAACTAATTGTACAAAATATTCATGTCCAACACCGTTGTTGCGAAGGTAATTTAGATAAATTGCGGATGGTTATTGCTGTAATTTGTTTTAGCCATTTTACACCGCCATTTTTGTTTGGATGCTTTTGTCTGTTTTATTTCAACGAAAAGCAAACATTTCCCCGAATTAGGAAAGGCATTGCCCTTCACGCCACGCCAATTAATCGTGAACCAACCCCAATGTCGATTGCCGTGCAATGAAATTATCTCATCGCAAGCGTGACATTTAATCTAAAGCCACCCACGAAATATCCTGCCACGAATCGTGCACATTCTGCAGCAGTCCAGTTTTTCCTCCCGCTCTCTATATCACACTCTCCTTCTTTTCACCCTTGCTGGCTTTGTCACCGAGGCGTGTTTCTAGCTCACGTAATCATAAACCTCACGGTCAGCCGTGCTAAGGCGGATTGTAAAGGAACGAAGCAAAAAAAATATACGGAGCAAACAGGTTTCCGGTCCGATACCCTCTCCTCGGGAGGGGCCTCAGGCAGTGCACAGTTTTCACTGTCAAGTTTACGATAAAGCTGCGCCTCTGCCACCCGGACCGGATGCAAAGTCCCAACCGAACCCGACAAGGGGCCAGTGATGGCTGACAAGACCGGTTTACTATACTTTTTTTTAGTTTGCTTTTTCATCTCCCTGTGGCGAAATGTTACCGGTAACGCGTGGGTGGAAGTTATCCTGACGACCGGTTGCTTGTGACCCAGGGTCCGGACATTACCGGTTTGCTTGGGTTTGGGTAATGGTTGTTGGGTCTTTTTATATTTACTTCAGGGTAACATCTGGCACTAGCACGTTGTGCCATAGCTTTACCGTGCGGACGGCTGATTATTTCTGGCCCGGCCCTAAAGGTGGTCGGTAATAAATTATGCGATTATTTCTCACTTTTACACCCGACTCCTACGGTTCAGTGACCCTTTGTCGTTTGCGCGTGAATAATGTACAGTGGGCGGTAGTGTGACACTCTAAGGGCTCCCGATTGATGGGTCGGCGAACTGTTTAGTGTGCGGTGGAAACTGTCCGAAACGGTTTTGGAACTACAGAAATCTCCCATTGCGCTCTTACCCAGACGACTGTTGGTGAGAGTCTGTCTGATGTGAGTTTGTTTACAACTTTTCGTTCGTTCAAAGACCTCTTTCTAATTCCCGACTAGGCTTTGTAACTGAAATGCTTAAGATCGTTCAACGTGTTATGCAAGGGCTTCCAAAACCGAAACCGTTTCGTTTTGCATCGTACCTGGACAAGCTTTATCCGTGTGGATCTTCAGTAAATCGTCTGCGAAATTGGTGGCCTGATGATGGCTTTCATATCTTGGGCGTTAGGTAAGATCACATAATGAGTTTCTGCGGATCGTTTTGTGCGGTGCCCCATCGGCGCAGATTTGGAGAACCAACGGGGCATTCCGATGGTGAGTTGGTTGATTGGATTATTTTTCCCCTCCAATCTACCAACAGAGCCATGCTGGGGCTTTTGGTGAATGGAGAGTTTACTGCTCACTTATATCACAAAACTGTGTAAAGAACCATAAGATCGGATAGTGAAAGTGAAGAGTCATTAAATAATCTGGATAAGAGGGCAAGTTGCGATTGAGTGGGTTCACTTTGTCGACATAACATTCTTTCTGAGACAAGTAATTGTAATGTTTATGTTAAAAACGAAACTTAAAAAGTACAGCTGTCGAGATGAGTAGGTCTGATGGTATAGTGACAGTTAGAGTACTTGCTTAGCTTAACTACCCAGTTAACAATATAAGTCAATAATTTCCCCAAAATTATATTTTAATATCTCCTGACGTTCATATTGAAAAAAACAGAACAAAAACAACTTTGCAAAACTGGCAGCGACATTTTCCAGCTTTGAATGAGCTAATTTTGTTTCATGGCGTAAACAAATTGATCAAAAGGCTCTTTGTGTTGAAACGTGGCTGCAAAAATACGTCAACGTACCTACGACGTCATTTAGATACGCTCGTGCTCCTTGGTTATTTGTATCATTTGTTTGTTTGGTTGATTTTTTTTCAGCTCGCAAAGAAGCCAAATGATACAAGCCCCAAACAGGAGGAACTAATCGAAATAAAGCGACAATGCCGCAAAGGCCAAACCAGCTCGGGGTCTGCAAAGAACGCAACAGCCTTAACCAGATTACGAGCTGGCTGGTGTGGCCACACAGCCAATGGTGCACATTTAAGCATTCCTTCAGCATTCACGTGATGTTGTGCACCGGAAAATGCTCATTCCTGGGCAGGCGGAAATCTTTCCCACACCACACCGAACGCACACGCGGATGGTGAACGAGGGTGATAAATAATAATACTGTATCTCTGCTGAAACCCTTGTTTCGATTGTCCTGCCACATTGCGTGTGAAGGAGAGACACGGTTAGGAAGAGAGAATAAGAAATATAAAACGTGACCATCCTTAAGCTAGTGCTAGTGCGGTTCGTCTCTCTACGCTATGGTTGGGTTATATCGCGGTAGGAAGTGAACCGGGTGGGTGCTTTTCACGCGGCATTCACCGGAAGGGCCAACCAGGAGGCAAATCAGCGGTATTCGATTCCACCGTTTCGTGCTTTATCGTTTGCAACATTTCAACGGTTGTTGCGAGACTGTTAATAAGTGGACGGGTCGGTACCGAACACTGGAGAAGCAAAGTGCATGCCAAGAGAAATCGCTCTATCCATTCGCGCTTGGGCTCAACGTAGCTTGGCGTCTGCCCTTCTTCTGTTCGTCTGAGAAGCACGGAGAGAATGCGGAGTTATTAAGGGATGAAAGAAGAGTTGGGGGATGTTGTTGGTCACGCAATGAGTAACCGTGGTTAGCAACACAATGCACCGGCACTGTGTCGTGTGTCCCACAGCTGGATTGATTAGAAAATCCAGCTTAGCAGTACCGATTGCATACATATAAATATTCTTCAGCGATATTTAAAGATTTCGGTCGTTTAATCCTGGGCATATTTTATGCAAGAACAACAAATTGCTTTTGTCAAGTTTAGCAACATTCAAACAAATGGGAGAGAATATCTACGCGGAACAGATGAATAATTTTGACTTCTCACAGGCAAGAATTTGCATTTTATGTGCGCATTTTATGTGCGGGCGTAAAAAAACCGCATCCCAACGATCGAAGGCATTCGTTTCAATTAGCGATCGATGAGCTTCTTCCAAATATAGAAACAGGTTTTTCATTAAATGCTACAAAACGATTCATTTGCATTACAGCGGGTTATTTGAAAGCCACTTAGTTTTTGCCATCCAATAAACCGGATCTCTGACATTTAGTTCTGCTTTAGGTTCCGGTTCTAATCCGTCGCTACACCGATAAAGTCAACCGTGAAGGTTGCCTCGGCAAACTGTCGAAAATATATAGCAGATTTGTCGCATTCTTCTGCACCGGAGTGCACTGGCCTCGAGTTCGGTAGGAAAATGCTCCGTACCGTGGCAAGGAAGGGTCACTCTTTAATAACCCATTATTGTTGCTGTTAGAATGGCTCGAGCTGTGCTGCACATTACGGCAAATGGCATGAAAACCGATGAGTGAATGGCACATGTTTCGACACACTTGCCACCGGATGCTTTACGACTTTGCGCGATCCATCCGCTAACAATCGGAACCAATTACACGACAGTGCAGTACTTATCTAGCGCTAAGTGCATTTAATCCACTGTAGTACCGACACACTGACACACGCCGCGAATGGTTTGTTATGTTTGTTTGTTCAATTTTCTTTACTGGTTTAGGTGCTTCAAATGACTTTCTCTTAAAGTGTTTACTAAGTGGTTATGTTTAAAAAAAAGCAATGTGCCACATTCTATTGAACTTGATTCGCATTCATTCATTAGATTTTATCTTGTAAACAATAATTAATTTTAATTTAATCAAAAATTAAATTTTTTATCCCTAATTTTACATTACTTAGAAATTAGAGAAATTAAGGCAGCTTCAACGTGATCTAATTATGGACTAATGTTTCGTTGATTTTTTTTTGCGTCGAAGCCACAGCCGCATTGAATTTTACCATGTACATAGTAACTGATTGTGTAAAAACCAGTAAAACATTTTATGATGGATTTGCTCCATCAGTTTGTAATGCATATCCTGTGAATCCAAAATTGTATCCAAAATGTGTATCCAAAATTAAGTAACAATTAAATATTAAACAGTGGATAGAGATTTTGCACTGAATTTAATGAATTTGCTGAGAATTTAAATCAACTACAATATACGTCATGGCTTCCACACGCTTTCGTTGTGTTTGAGACGATTACGGTGCAGTAAGTAAACTGCAATTAGTTCCATAGTTCACCTACATAAACAGCTCCACACAATGTGTGTGTGTGTGGGCATTCGACATTTCTGCTTTGTAAGGTGTATACAATTATTAGTTGCTAGTTGTGTGTGTGTGTTTTTTTTTCAACTGGTCATTTTAACTGGTGCACACCATTTAGGGGTTTTGTGTCCATTCTCCATTTTGCATGAGTGGGGAAGATAATAAAAGGGTTGATGTAGTTTTCATTTATTATCTATGACAATTTTTACTTTCTTCAACTCATGTTTGTTTCAACTGGATTAGAGATACGGTTATTTCGCAATGGTTCCTTTTAGATGTGCTTTACGAAAGAAGGAAATAGAGAATCTTGCATCGCTCCAGAGCAACGCAACTTTGCACAAATGATTCATCAGAACAATCCGGGGTCGTTGATTGACGAGCAGTAAAATCATATCCACTGGCAACACACTTGCTGCAGTTATCAATCGTAATGCCGCCCTGGAGATAAAAACGCCCACGTTTGTTAGAAAATAATCGTCTTTGATCCCGATACTGAGGTGGCGCGAACGGATTGCAGTATAAAATGTAACAGCAAACACCATTTCATAACCTTACGTAGCCCACCGAAAGGGCCTTCTCCACGGTCAACCGATACAATCCGAGGGCGGGGGGTGTACTCTGATGTCCATTTTATTTACAGAAGAAAAGACCAAAGCCGCACACATTGTTTAACTAGCGCGATCGGCATTATGGCTTAGCCGAGCCGTAATTTCCATCAAACGTGTCTTTTACGACCGCACTAGGGCTGCATGTTGAATGTGCGCAAAGCTGTGGCCTGCGGACAGGTGGTTGATGTGTAATGTGCGCCGAGAGTGGAATCAATAATTAGCTAATTGGATAATAATTGGGCCCGAACCGTGTGTGAAGTGAGCTTGCACGTACCAACAACCACCTTCGCATATTAGCATTGAAGCCACTACAAAGTGGAACCAAAGCTGAGCAGGACACTTTTTTTATTTGCCTGTTAGAGAGAGGGCTGCTGATCGTTCGTCAGCTGCTTGATTTCATTTACTAAACTTTTTCGACTATTGCTCCTCGTTGATGTAGAGTTTGGTGAAGGTGAAGATATCCTGTTTGTTTCTATGTACGGTTTGATTGACGCCGTAAGTTCAACCACAGCGAAATGCTTCAGATCCTTATCAGATCCATGTCTCCGAAGTGTGTTGGCCTTGAACGGAAATATTGTGATTGATGGCTGTTGGCGGACATGCTGCTTTTGAGGCAAACATGCGCAGAATTGCAACTCCCCTCGCTTGTTTGGGTGAAAAGTCACTCAACGGACAGAAGATGAAATCTCATTTATACCCGTCGGTATCTTCGTCGTGAGGAGCTTGGGATGTAATATTTGGGACATTCAGAGAATGGCACACCTTTTTAAAGCTGGCGCATATTCTCGTATAGAGCATTACAATGCTCGTATGTATCGTACACCATGATATCGGATTTATCTCAACAAGCCGTAAAACATGACACGACCACATATTCCACAATAGCAAAAGAAAAAAAGTTCTTGCCACATTAAATGTTAATAGGCTGGTTGGTTGATTGTGGTCAAATTTTACGCTTCCTCTTCGGTTGGTTTGCTTGCAGGCAGATGAACGCGAGTTCAATCCGATCGTGTTGGAACGAGTTCTCGTGGTGGCCTGACATTAAGTGTCAGATCCAATCGCACTTTGCATTCCGTGTGCACGCAACATTATGGTATATTTTATTGCTATGCGTTTCCTATATAGTTGCATTATCCGATCGACAGCTGCATGCCAGTGTGAAGAAGCAGAATAGAGCAGCATGTTCTAGTTTATTATTTGCAACTTTGCTGCCACTAATAAGCACCTCCGATAGGGTTCTAACATTTGCGTGCCGAATTCGGTACTTGATTGAATCTCGCTGCTTGGCAAAGGTTGGGCTTCTGTATCTAAGGGCAGTATACAAAGTTAATTGAAAGCGGGACATGCGAATATTGCGCCCCTTGTCTCCCGTTGTCCCTTACACATACTCGGAACGGAACGAAACGTTGTTGATGAGCGAGAAAGCATGGGTAGAGCGCACGTTTCCGCCACGGCGTCCGCGCGTGTCACGCTCCCGGGTCGCGTACCGACACTGTTGCGGTTCACGTGTTCCGACGATGAGCCTTTTCCTCGCTTGTACTTTTCCGCACTTTCACCGAGTACGACTGCAGAAGAGCACACACGAGCTGCGGGGTAGTTATTTGGTTGCTCTGTCAATATTGATTTGCGGCACGTATGGTTTCGGCCCCTCGTCGGTGCAATTAACGAGTTGCAGCGAGAACGCGTGAGGAAGCGATATTTTAATGGGTGTTTTTCACCTTTTAAGCGCTATACCGTGTGTAGCTGACCTGCACTTTGGTGAACTGGAGCCACGTTTACGATTTGGGCAAAGTCGAACGCAAACTACCGATTCGTAACATCATTTCCGATATTTTTCGAACAAAATGGACACATTCAATTATTCGGCAGTCGTTGTTAACGAGCAATGTTTTGTTGTTGTGCGCATCAGAAAGTACGTAATAATTTAACATAAATCAAGGTGCATTTGTCTATTTATGATTATTTGATTTTTTCATCAACTTGTGCGTCATCATTTGAGAATTTTTCTTACAATGTGTCAAATATTAATTGCAAGGAAAAATTATGGTAAAAGAAAGTATAAAAATTGGATTTTTATTTAAACAAAAAGCTTATTTACAGCACCATCGTGTAAAAGAAATATGTACATAATTTCATTACATTTCGCCTGCGATTCAATCGTGGGAAATTCCGAACCAAACTTCCTACGTTTTTAATCAACATCGGATGATTGTTGATAAAAATGCGCGCAGGTGATAAAAAAGGCCAGTTAAAACAATAGCTCTCACTCTCCCCCACCATAATCCTCTGCTCGTGTTTTATAACTTTTCATAAGCTGTTGGTGAAGATTATGACTTGTTTTGCTGTTTGAAGCAATCATCCAACGCATTTGTTTTTATCGCCATACATTGATTTCCTTAATGGTTAATGGGTTAATTGATTTTCAAAACTAAAAACAAAAAACACATCACCATTCAGTAAAAAAGTGGGAAGGAATTTTACGAGGCGCACATAACAAGGTGCTAATAAATCTAAGAACCGAAAATAAAACAAAAAGGAAAAAATCACAATTTTTGCTGAAAAATAAAAAATGATGCAAGAAGCAGAATTGAGTAGCATATACAATACTTGTAAATAAAGTGCAAAATAAAACTATGGGAAGGGAGTACATACACTTGGCCTACACTATCTGTGTCCATCTTTAAACTTTTTGCGCATTGGCTGCGTTGCTAGATTTTATCATCGTTAGTATAACTACCTTTTCGATAAAACACATTCCTTGTCGTACACCGTCACCGCGTATTTATTAAAGGCAGACGGGCGATTTTATCGTCCGATCGGTGCAAGAACGCCAATGTTTGCGACGCTCGCATCGGAAAAGTGTCGTTGGACATGTAGTGCCCGACAAACAAGCTACAGCCGTTACATTACTTTACACCGCCAGGCTGCTGGTTTCTTGACGATGGAAGCCTTTTCTATCATCGTGTGACAGGAAGATTGAATATTTGAGAGTGAACGAACAGGCTCATTTGCTACATCGAACATGCCGTTTTACGGGCGAATTGATAAGCGTGCAGTGACAGTAATTATCGAACCGTTGTGTCATAGTACAGTCGAACTGTGTCTGCTTTCGTATCCTGTAACAAGCAGATTGCTAGCGTTTATCGTTCATTACCGTTTACCGTGTTGAGTGTTTTATTTAAATTTTGTGGTTCGTTTTGTAGGTATTTAGCTGATAGCTACCATATCTGTTTCCACTGTGCAAGAAGCTCTATATTATTATGTAAGTATTTCATAAGAATCCCAAGTATTTGATATACATATGTGAAAACGTTGAGCAACAGAATTTTTATTAGTTGACGAGGAAAATTTTTAAATGAAGAAATACCCTATGAAACAAATGATACTTCTTCCGTGGAGTTGACTATTACAGCGCAAGAATGTATGGTGCCGTGACCAGGATACGTAAAGTATATTCTCGCGTTAAAAGATGGAAACAATATTTGAGAGTTTGTTTTAACGTTGATTTACCAGACATAGAGAATCTAGCAATTAAATATTATTTGAGTTTTGAATTTTACGTATCCTGGTCACGGCACCGCATATTTTAGCTCAATATGTGAACAATATTCTCAATATTTTTTGGTGTACGAAACTCAGGAGATTAGTGATAGATAAAAAATAGATGATTTTCTTGTCATGCGAAGATCCCTCATGGCTACCACTAAACCACAGAGCCTATTATTTCGTAGAAATAATTATAACTCTTTGGATTGCCAATATTTCGCATCATTCTACCATTACTTTAGAGCTTCCCTCGTACGCTGTACCTGTTCAATCGCACTTTTATTGATCTGTGAAGTTCGTACGAAACAAAAAAAAAAAAGAGTGCAATTAGTGACATGAACCGAGACAAGACCTTGAATCTGGCACCGGTTCGGTTATCTTGCTTTTTCTTTCAATTTCGTTCTGCGTCGCTGGCTTCGGTTGGCTGCAATGCAAACCACTAAACATCAAGGCTATCCAGGGCGGTTATGTGTTTAGGTTCCCAGCCCAAGTATCAGGGGTGGGCACTGCTACTCGTCCAATTGGGAGTAGTTAATTCCATTTACTACTGCATCCACTTTCGTTTGCACTATTTTTTCGTTCCTTCTTTTGCTTCCCTTTGTTCGCGTTCTTTAACAGATTTTCTACTGATGCATCCTACGAAAAGACATGCAAGCGGGTCTGTTCAACGTTGTGGCCGCTGTGCCGGTTCCTTTTATGTAGTTGCTGCGTGCTTCCGAACTGGCATGACTTGCCCTTAAATGTAGGCTACCACTGTTTGTGTAGATTTGCGATTGCTGCTTGACCAATTAGGCCTTTCGTGTAGAAAGAAACATTTAAAAAAATCGAGGTCATATTGCTGGTGATGGCTGAGCCCTGAGGGATGGGGGGTGGGGAGGGCATGGTTTGCAAATTTGTTTTAATATTTTCCCAGTGAAAACAAAACACATTTCATTAAAAGGTACAGCCACAGCGTTTTACCGCCTTGCGTTGAAATTATTTCCACTTTCTTAACATTGTCTCTAATGCCATGTTTACAAATCTCGATTGGCAGTTATTAAAGTAGAAGAAAAATATATCGCACACTTTACAGCAAAGCTCGTCAAGAAACCTCATAACCCATAGCGCCTCACAGGCTACAAGATCGATAAATTATTTTGCCCTTGCTCAACCTTGTCTATAGATCACCACGCGATTTTGACCGATCGCCCCTGCCTGGTACACTAATAATTGCATAATGTCCTGCAGCTGTGCGCTTTGCTCCCCTATCCTTAACGATGGGTGTAAATTCGCCTATGCGCGTCCAAACTGTTATTAATTTTCTTTCTACCTCCATCTCTCCCTCTCCCCCCCCCCCCCCCACTCTACCGTTCAATCCGGGGGAACTCTACTTTTTTCCTTCCTGGCTGGGTACCAGCACGGCTAAACAGGGCCCCTGCAAGGCTCTACTCGAGGTCGGGCCAAGTGAGTGGATAAAAAATATAGGTTATAGATTAGAACGCCACACCGCCACACATATTTGTCGATCCGGGGCCGCCGACCTTCGAGCGTTTGGAGCATGTTTTTTTATGTGTCGTAATATGTTTGTTATTATTAATCTTTCACCTGAATTTATCGAACTGCCAAGAAGTGTGGGCAATGCGGTGTGGCGAACGCTCCCATCACCCGTCGAAACAAACTCGATCGGACACTCGATTCGGCTCCTACGAACGGCGGAACTGGTTTGATTTGGCCGCGGTACTTGCACCGGTTCGCAATGGTTAACGCGGTTAAGTCCGGTCCGAAGGCAACCTTCACGCATTTGATTGGGTTTTCCCCTAACCTTCCCCAATCCGCCCCGGCCGATCTGCCTATGCTTCCCTCTAGGGGTAGGTTAAAAGCTTCACTAGGTCACATACGCTCCTTGGGTTGGAATGACGTGTTGCTTCGTACCCAGTCACAGTGTTTGAGAAGTAGAGGCATAAACTAAAATTAAACTGGTGCCTTGTTTCATGGAATCCAGGTTCGATTTTAAGGAGGCTTGGTTCTTGACAAGCTTATGCAACCGGATCGATGGAATCACTTATTATAACATCCGGGTTTTTTTTATCTGGTCACGTTTCGCCCGGAGGGTACAACACACACTCACACACAGCAGTTTTTTTTAACGAGACTTTAAACGAACCTGAACGTGGCTTTGCTGATCATATGTACATATTGCTGAAGTTCTTTACTCAAGAAGGTCTCAGATGCGAAGACGACGTGTAGCAATTCAATTTACGTTCAATTTGAGGTCCAATCTAGTTTAGCTTTATTGGAACAGTCCTCGCCGAACACAAACTTACAAATACAAAAATATCTTCGCTAATTTTCATAGATCATCTCGCGCATTCTTCCTAGTTTGCAACCTTCGCAACCGGATCCGTCTCGTTTAGTGCTCCACTTCCGATCGCTGTTTGGTGCATGGTTCGAAAATAAAACCACCGTCAAAGATGTGGCCAAAATCCGGCAAAACGGTTCCTGCTTCATTCATGCGAATAAGTGAGCGCCCGTCTTGCTTCGCTCCTGACATTGACCTAGTGTTTACAGCTCCTATGGTGGACGCAGGGATGTAGGGATGTCGTGGTAATCACCCGAAAAAACTCTCCCCACTCATCGCACGATCGAAACACCGTCACCGCGCCAAACCGTCCAAAAAGGCCTCGAATTGTCCTAATGGTCCAAGCGCTCGGTTACCATCACACGCCAAGGTCTACCGCTCGGTTTCGTTCGTTCGTGCACGTACGTCTCACGCAGTTTTTTGGTGTACAACACACTGCCGTATAACACACTATTCCGAGATCGCTACCGATCTCTGCAGCGAAGCCCTTGGGAGCGGCCCTGCGTGTGACGTCCGTCGCGGAGATCTCTTGATCTTGTCTTGGATCTAGTGTTGCATCTTAGTTACTTCTAACGATACACCGAAAACTTGCGACGACTTTCAGATCCTTGAGCACATAAGTACATCCGTTTCGGACGCAAATAGAGATAAGATCTTTCCGAGCGTTCCATCATCACTGATGGGTTCTACAAAAAAAAACAAAACTTATTACCAGTGAGAGTTCCCAAGTCTAAAGCATACTCCAGTATATTCGCATGGGGGATGTGTTTTTTGTTTCGTTTATTTGTTTGTTGCTGCATCGATACGGGTCCCGAGGACGTTGCACTGGAGGTCGAATTAAAATGCAAAAAGACCCCTCTTGGGGTGGGTATAACTGCACCAGATACGCGAGTACTGGCGCACGACCTCCAGGATACTGTTGACGGGGCGCAGTGCTGTAACTTACCGCCAGACAACGATCCGACGGACGGCCTCTGCACCAAGAAACCGTATTTACGTCTGGTGACGTGAGGCCTACTATTCTACTCAGGTTTCGACTGTGTGTGCTACAATCGGCACTGCTTCGGTACAGTTTTGCATGCAATTCCAATTGAAAGCCAATCCTTCGACAAATGGTGTGCGGGTATCGCAGGTGAACCCACCGTCACCATCGTCAACTGACAACGTTTTGCATATCTACACCGGTATTATGTCAGAGACGAGGGGTACCTGTATTTCTTTTCTTGTATTTTATAACACACGGCTACGTTTTAGATGTTTGTGTTGTTGCACCCTTGAAGAGTTTTATTAATCGATTACATTACTGTTGATTGCTCCATTTCAGTCTCCGTGGAAGGATTTTTTTATTTGTTTTTGCATTCAATTTCAATGTGTATTTTAAGCAAATTTTACAAACAAAAATGTAGCAAACAAACTTATGATTTAAATAGCGGTTTGATTGAACTGGGAATTAAATTCGCTATAGTTGGGGAACTAGTGCTCACATCTGTGGGCTTGAGCGTGTTTAAATACATCACGAAAAAGCTGTTCTGCTGTTCAAACAGCATCATTCGTCGAAAACACTTTGCTGTTGGGACAGCAGCGACCTGAGACGCATAAGCTGTACAAACTCTCGCACTAGGGGGTTACTATCCGATTATTTTATCTCGCAATGTTGAGAATTCTTAGAAAAAATCTGCACGCTTCTGCGTGTTGATAAGTGGAGGAGTTTGTTTTTTTGGTTGTTGTCACTGGTTTTCGTCGCTAAATTCCTTGAAAACAATCTAGACTATGAAAAAGCAAGCAAAGTCATTTTTGAAACACTTGTCCTTGCCAATTATGACTGAAGCTGAATTTAAATCTCAATTTAAGTAATTCGTCAAATTTCTCCATCCCGTACATAGCGCTGTTCAGTTGATCAAACTTGAATCAACTGTATTGAGTAATAAACTTCGCTGCTTGTAAATGAAACGCGTCCGAGTACAGGAGAGGTTATTTCTGCACGCAAATTAGCACGTTTCTGGTCGCCCGAAACTCATGCAACAAACCGGGAAACGCGTCAACAACTGTGCCTTGCGGTCGAAACTGTCTAATTGATGAGTAATGGTCCGTTTTAGCACACACCAGCAACATCAGTGTTACGGTGCTTTTTTTCTCGACGCTGTAGGCCCCGGAAAATGGTAGTGGGACATCTCCACAGAGTAACACTATACAACGACAACAACACTACCCTCAGATGAGTTACACGTAACAGGTACCAGCCAGGATGGTACGCATATAGTAAAACTAATTTTAGTTCCTTTTTTTGTCGATATATCATCGTTTATTTTTCCCCCGATTCCTATTTATGCTGTCTTGATTGTGAACATGTTTTCTGAATTATCGTGCAAACGGGAAAAAAAACATTAAATATATTGCAAAAGAGATGATACATCTTGGATGGTGGGTTCACATTAGCGTAAAGGTACGGTGGGGAAGACATGGGCCAGGACAAAAACAAAACAGACAAAACAAAAAAGTACCCAAACTAAGCGAACAATATACTAAGCGACACAACAATACCGCCATCAAAGCATAGCATTAATAGTTGGGTCCGGGTTGAAGGGGTGTTCGGTACGTTCGAAATGTGGAGGAGTACAGTAGGAATTGGCTAAATAAGAGGCAAAAAACAACAACAAACACACACACGCAGAAAAACAAGATCTTTGATGGCCGCGGTGCGCTCACGAGACGCAATTATCAGGTTGACGGGAGACACCGCTCGTGCAAGAAAGGGAAGGGAAGGGCAAGTGGTGGAGGTGTTGCTCGGGGTGTCCGCTAAAATGGTGACCGAACGAGACGGTATGGTGCGCGCGACAAGTGGCGACGTTGTTTTGTTGTGCAGCACTGAAAAAATCGACCGTTCTGCCGGTGTAGTAGTATCGGATGGATGGTGCGTTTTAGGGGATTTTTGTCTCCATCATTGTAACGCTAGGTCTGGTCGGTTTGGGGGGAGTTAGCTTTACGATCACTCGCGAGTTCCACCATCGTGGTGAGCGGCCTATGTGTAAAAGTCGAAGAGAACCTATTTCGAGCGTACGTTCGTTGAAGGGTAGAGAGGGAAGTTCAAGAGGAGGAAACAAGTGCCGCCGATCACTCTACGTTACAACCACCTAAATCACCCCTCCCGTTTGGGGGGGTACTGCGGGGTGGATTGGTTGTGTGGTTGTGTGTTCACTCTACATTCTTCGGGAGTAGCGACAGACCCCCGGACGATTGGAACCCCTTTCCTGCCTTTGGTCCCTGTGCTTTAGCATTTGGTTAAATTGCAATGTCGACCACCAACGCGAACCACGCCGACAAGCGGAGCGCTCAGTGTCGTTTCGAACGACGACGCGAGGTGGTGCGTTTCGCGAACTCTCCATTCCAGACACCGTTTTCTTCTTTATCGTTATTCTTTTCTGCTACTATTACGCACAGTGTCAAACGAGTCGAGTGGCCAGTCTAGCCTTTTTTGATGCTGCTTATGTTCTAGTGTACCTTATTCACACGTGGAAAGTGACCTTTGGTGTGTGCCCCTGTGTGTCGTACAACGCGACCGGAACTGATTCACGTGTATCCGCGTACGTTCGATACTGATCGTTTTAGCTGCAGACGCAACGGAAGTGTCACGGTGACCGGTCAAAACAGTACCGATCGATCATATCCGCAGGTATGAAAGCGAAGTGTACAATTTTCTGACGGTATGGTGTGAGCTAGTTTTGGAAATCAGTTCACATTGTATATTAAATCAATCATCCAAAGGATGTATTAAGGTGAACAACTAGAGCAAAATTTCGCAAAGATCGAATATGGAGTGATAAAGCTAGCTACTAGAATATTTAGTAGTGAATAATGAAAGCAACTGCAAAGCGAAATCTTTTGAAGCCAGAAGACGTGTAGATAAACATCCCAAAAAAAAAGTGAAAAAGAAGTTCAAGTGCATACGAGAAAGGGGGAAAAAAGAATTGTGTAAAGGCGAACGAATGCGCATAAGCAATGTAAGCAATTGAATTATAAAGCCTGACACATGAACTTTTTTCCGTTTGGTCCGATTTGGTTTAAATGGGTAATGATAACCGTTTGGCCAGGCGCATGTCTCCATGCGTGTGTGTGTTCGTGTAATATGCTTACGTACCTACGTACAATATATGTGACGATCGTGTGGCCGAAACGTGTGTACGACGTCATGTTGTTTGTTGCAGCTGGTTGAGAAATTACCGGAAGGAACTAAACCGCGATAAAGTGGTTAGGTGATGTGTGTTTGTGTAGATATATAATCCCGACCATATGTGACGTGTTTCGGCTTGCCTAGCTCACTATTGTCACTAAGCAACTTAAACGTTGGAGTTAGTGCTAGTAGTGAAGAGATAGTTTTTGGGCTAAAGAATTTTATATTTCTGTGAAGCGATACTGCTAGAAGATGCGCACAGTAATTCGATGTGTGTAGTAAGCTAATTGTGATACAATTAACAGGTTCTTGCTGGGTTTATGCAAGTAATGTGGTAGTGCAACGTGGTCAGCAAGCCTTACGTCAGCTAATTTGTTTTGCCCTTCATCACCCCGTGCATTCAACTGTTTAAAGAGTTTGTGGGATCTTTTTTCGTTCTTTGTTTGTACGATAACCTGCACTGTGTGGTACTTGACTTTGGTTGCGTACATGTTGTTTGCGCTTTCTATCTCTCTCATTCTAATGAAGGCATTTTATTAACATTTTATTCATCCTGCTTGTGTTTCACTTTCATTGCAGTGCGGAACTTTAAAAGTTCCCGACTCTTACTCCCAACGGATCATGGACAGTTATCATGTACAGACGCATCAGCAGAACAGTTACGGCAACAACTGCTCGAATGCCACTAGCCGGCATGGTGCCGGTGCCGGAGCAACGACAACCACGACGCTCTATACCAATCCACACGCATACCCGGTGGCCACGTTCAACTATGCCACGATGAGCTACGCCCATTCGGAGGGTGGTTCCGTATCGCCACCGCCATCGCCCCGTTCTAACAGCTCCATCTCATCGGCGTACTCGTCCTCATCGTCTACGGCCGCATCCCTGTCGGCTTCGTCCGGTTCGTCGTCATCGTCGTCCGCTTCCTCAACCTCATCGTCCTCGTCCTGTATCTCATCGGCCGGTTCGGAGACGGGTGCATCCTACGAGCATCTGGACATTACCGCCCAACGGTTGGCGGTGCTGTCCTTCGAGCAGGTGATGAAGCTGAACGACGTCATGAACGAACCGGTCTCGATACACGGCCGCGGAAACTTCCCAACGCTCGAGGTAAAGCTGAAGGATCTGGTGAACATTGTGCGCGAAAAGCTCGAAACTGAGGTGGTCGCCGGTGGTGCTGGTATGACGGTAAAGGACATTCGTCTGAACGGCGGAGCAGCTAGTCATGTGTTGGCGTCCGAGCCGCAGCCATACAACGATCTCGATCTGATCTTTGCCGTCGACTTCAGCACAAGCCGAAGTTACGATCGCGTCAAGTCAGCCGTACTGTCCTCGCTGCTCGACCTAATGCCGGAGGGTGTGGTGAAGCGCAAGATAACGCAGTGCTCGCTGAAGGAAGCGTACGTCGGCAAGATGGTGAAGGTGAACAGTGATGGCGATCGCTGGAGTCTCATCTCGCTCGGCAACTCGCCCGGTCACAAGAATGTGGAGCTGAAGTTTGTCGACACGATGCGTCGGCAGTTTGAGTTTAGCGTCGACTCGTTCCAGATCGTGCTCGATTCGCTGCTACTGTTTTACGACTGTGCCGAGATGCCGATGATTACCGAGAACTTCTATCCGACCGTGGTGGGTGAGTCGGTGTACGGTGACTTCCAGGAGGCGCTCTACCATCTGCAGAAGAAGCTGATCTCGACGCGCCAACCGGAGGAGATCCGTGGTGGCGGTCTGCTCAAATACTGTAACCTGCTGGTGCGAAACTACATGCCGGTTGATCCGCAGCGCATCAAGACGCTCGAGCGGTACATGTGCTCGCGGTTCTTCATCGACTTCCCGGACATTGGGCAGCAGCGCAGCAAGCTGGAGTCGTACTTGAAGAACCATTTCTTCGACGAGGGCGAGGAACACCTGCAGCACCAGTACCTGATGCATTTATTCGAGGTAGTAGAACAGTCAACCGTGTGTTTGATGGGGCACGAGCGTCGCCAAACGCTCATGCTAATTGAATCCCTTGCCCTGGAAATCTTCTACCGTGATCAGCAGCAGCAACAGCAACATTCGGCCGGTTTGATAAGCACGGCCACCGCACCGGGCAATGTACAGTCAGCGGTCGCTCACACTCAGCAGCAACAGCATACAACGCTTCAGCTCCAGACGCAAATGTCTCATCTGTCGCTGTCACCACAGCAGCTCTCCCCGCAATCGCCCACACTGATGGCCCATTCGCCCAACCACCATCATCACCATCAACACCAGGCACAGTCCCAACAGCAGCAGCAGCAACAAACACAGCAAGCATCTCCATCGTGTCCGACCTCGGCACAGCAAGTACAATCCCAGCAGCAGTCGCAGCAACAGACGCAACAGTCGGCCGCGATCACCCAGACGCAGACAATTGCGCTGGCACCGCAACCGGGACTGCTGTACGCGAACGGAATCTACTACGCACCGCTCATTCCCTACACCCAGTGTACGTGTAACAGCTGGATAACGACGTGATTGGTCAGCCCGCTGCCGTCGGTGGCAGGCCCGAGTAGCATTATCAGCATTGCAGGCACCGACCATTCGCCGGAGTTAGCCGCCGAAACATCACCATCCCTACCATCCTCCCAGCCAGCACCTTCGCCGTCTCCATCGCTACTAGCAGTCAACCCGTCAACAGCAGTCGAACCCATCACACAGGAGTGTCCGTTCGCGTGTACAGTCGCGGGTCGTCTTTCAGCACCACTACTCCCACAGCCGTGCATGGTGAACGATGCGATATCCTCCGGAAGACAGCAACCCATCCCAATCCCAACCCTCTCGTTGTCTGCGGCCGATTTGCAACCAACAGCAGCAGCATCTCTGTCGTCAGCCTCACCTACACCGTCATACGTGTATGCTGTTGCTGGGGATCACTGCTACTATTACTACCCGTGTCAACCGGGACTGTTGCTGGAAGATGGTGTCGAGCGATGATCATTATAATAGCGTAAGTTGCTACGTCCTTGCGGTGGCTGTGGCTGTGAAGAGCGAAAAAAGAATCCGAGAGAACATGCGTAAGCCACACCAATACAAATCACTAGACAAGGATGCATTACAGGTCGCAAGGGAAGCGAATTTTCCCAATGTTTTTTTTTTTTGTTGGTCTCTCTGTTTTACATTCTGATGAAATACCATCCCTTATCGATGTTAATGTATGGTCACACGTGTAACGGTTGGGGTCGCAGGTTCACAGTAACGATTCAATGCGTGCTTGCAGTGCTGCAATTGCGTCTTGAACGCCATCGTTCGGTACCGCCCAGCCGACTCATATGAGGAAAACTAAAAACCCAACACACAAAAAGCGTAAAAAAGTCAGTGGCGATGGCAAAAGTTTTAACAATATTTACCGAAGATTAAATGAAAGCTAATGGAGAAAATTAAGATGCAAACACAACAAAAAAAAAACAAAAAGTCATAAGATCTAGTGGAAAAAGGATGAAAGAGGGAAAGGAAGAACACTTAAAAAGAAGATGAAAAAACACTTGTAGTACAAGAAAGAATTATATTGCGTAGCGTGCAAATTTCAAATATCTGTATAATTAAAGGGAAAACAAACAGTGAAAATATAAATTTGAAGTATTTTACGAAAATGCATCAATCAGGCAAGCGAACAATAATTAAAAAATGAACGAAAAACAAGATCATAAAAATACACCAAAAACAAAACAAAAACACAACAACAGATTCGCAAACGATTCTCCCACCCAGGTTATCGGTTTTCGCACGTGGACAAAACATGTTTTGTTAATTTAATTTTTCCACCTTTAGAGTAGTGTATTTTGCCACCCTGTTCTTAAGGTAATGTGATTTATTGTTTTATTTTTTCATTTACAAAACCTCTCCAGAACTATCAGCTGGAGGCAATGTCGTGTCAATATACTGACGCTCTAGTGTTGTTGGCGTTTGCAATGTATGTGGGCGTGTGTGTAATAGTTGGGGTTCTTTGTGGTTCTTCAATTACAAACACCAATCCTTGCTTATATATTAATTTTTTTTCGGGATTTCCCCGATTTGTTTCTGAGGGAGAAAATAACCGTTCGGTGAGAAGGGGGTAGTTATGGTCACTGTGATTTTAACGCAAAGCGCGAAAGCAGAGAACAGTTTGGTGTGCATTTGTTTGTGTACAGGGGCACACGCGAACACGGGAGACAATCGAACCGGGCAAACCACTTAACGATAACAAGCAATTCATCCCACAAAGGCACTTGCGCGGGAACGTGTTCATTTCGATGTAACTGATGGTGTGTATGTCCGTGCATGCGTGAGTTTGTGTAGTGTCTATTTCCGGTGTGCTAGTCTTTTCATTAAATATGTAGTTTTCTTGTTGTTGTTTTTTTTTGTTCTCGTCTGCGCTTGCTTGCTTAACAACCGCTGGGTCGGGATCAACACATCACCAGGAAGCGTCAAGGCGCCAGATGATTAAAGATCGAATTATCCTCGTGCTCTCTTGGTGCTGTTGTACCATGGCCTGTCTATCTCACCAAACAAACATCCCCAGGTCCCAGAATATACAACAATAAAAACCCCCCGCCAAACGGACGTTTCTGTTGTTTTGTGCCACGAAGGACACGACATGGAAAAAGCACAGATATGCGTGTACTTAGCAAAACGTTTTATCCGCCCGTTCCCGATAGGATAGAAGGAAAACAGGGCAACATTTTAACTGATCCCGCTGGAACGACACCACCCCCCGTCGGGTGTGCATCCGGCAAATGTTGTAAATAATTTGTAAAGAAAAAAACCATGTATTTGAAGACTGCTGTTTAAGTAAGAAAAACAAAAACAAACAAACAAAGCGATGTTAAATTGTCACTAAAACACGCATCAAACACGCAAGGATATTGAGGGGTGGGTGTGCTCAATTTATTAACGGGCATGGCAAGGCACCAAAACAGAAAATCAAACACCGGAATCAATCAATATCATTTTGTAACGCCCATGTTAATAGGCAAGACAAATGAAGACAAAAGTTAGTAGGACATGCACCGAAGACGCAACACAAGGATCTCACACAAACCATTTTGCACGCGTTAAGCGTCTCTTAAACTTCACTTTAAACAAACGTGCCGGAACGGAAAGCGGAAGAGATGAGCACACCCGATACCGACCGATAGAGAGCGACGGATCTATACAATACATATATGAATATATATTTTGGATTGAATGTTTGAAGCACTGGCTTCGTTTATTTACCGGAAGCCATCCCATGGGCCATCATGGGAAGCGCATGAAAGGAGATGGATGGATCGGGCTAGTTGGGGAGTTGAGATAGAGCAGATTCAAGATCGAACGATCGATACATTTAGCGATGTGAAGCGACGTATATATACATAAAGATAAACAAAGGCGGAAAATTATATGGCAAACGCTGGAGTAAAGAGATGCTAGCGAAGAAACAGAACATCAGGATGAGAAACAAAACAAAACAAAAAAATCTAATTACTGAGACATGGCTGTGTTTATTCCTCCTCACAATTTGTTTTTAAGATGCTATAGATACCAGCGATGCGTAACGAATGTTTAACGGGAACGTGAGTGAAATTCGGGCTTAAAATGTCTACAAAGTTCAAGGTGAGCTGAAGCGTTAACAGAATAGAACAAGCAAAACAAAACAAAAAAGGTAGACAGATGTGGAAAGCAGAACGAGTAAGGAAGAGTATTTCGAACAGATGATAAGCATAATGTTGCAACAACAACAACCATACTAATAACACAACAATGTTCGGTAGAAGTGATCATGGTTCACAAACGAAAAGCTGAAAAGCTACTACTGTAAACGCAAGAAACCCGATAGACTGTTGAGATGTTGGTAGGTGATAACATCGGCGATAGGAGGAACACGACGCTCATGGTTAATGCATATGCTTTTAAACTAAATATTTGTCCAAATGTTTAATGACTGTGGCTCGTGACTTCCGGAAGTGTGGCGTCGAGAGAGGCTCTCCCGGGAGCGGACAAAACCCATCAGCAGGTTGGGACGAGATTTCAGAACCGTTGCATATAAAAAAATGAAACAAAAAGAGAAGATGCTACATATTTTACTTAACAAATGCTGAAATAATGGCAAAGCTGGCCTGATCCACGGCCGTACAACGAGAAGGGAAGGATTTTGCTCTCTGCATCAGGTGCAGGTGTGGCAAACTGTATACTAGTGAACTGAAGTTCGACTATTCGTTCGATGAACGTGAATGATATGCGTAAAAATGGTCACCGCTGCATGTTAGCCAGGAGAAGTTCCAGCAGCAAACACAGCAACAACAAACTTTCCAACAGCCATGCCGATATGAAGCAAACAGAAAGGGAGGAAAAGAGAAACCACTACGTTAATAAAACAGTAATAATAATAGCAAAAAAGCGAAGAAAAAACAGATACGAAAAAACCCACAAGAAAATACAACAATCAAAAGTAATAACAAAACAAGTAAAATCACAGTAAACACAGAACAACACAATACGCAAGTGTGGAAACTATTTCAACAGCATATATAAAAGATAAAGTCACTACAAGGGTAAAAGAAAACAAAAACAAACGACATAATTAACATAAAATAGTGTTTAAACAAAAACAAAAACAAGAAAAACAAACAAAAAAATCCATACAATGAACTACTACCTATACATTATACGATTTATCCAAAACAAAGCTCTTTCGCGCAACGAATGCGTAAGAATAAATCGATGTCTTGCCAAATTTAGGGAACCGCAACAACTTTCTCCGTATCCCTGTTCGGGGCGAGAAAGAAACACCTGAGACGTGAGATGAGATAGATAGAGCGAGCTACCACTACTACTACTACTTCTACTACTACTAGTACTCACCTGCAACTCACATCCGAGCGATCATAGCGACTGCTAATAATAGGAGGGAAATGGAATACCGTATTCTTGTCACACTACGTCCAATGGTTGTATTTTTTGTTTGGCTTGTTCGCTGCAGAATGCACAGAGGTTCAAGTAAAATCATAATACAATCACAAGGTTATTGCCCTAAGAACCTTTTTACCATGCTGTTTTGTTAGCTTATGATACAATGTTGATTAATTGTTAGGATTAAATGTTAATCTACACACCAACTCAGATGCTCTCCAATCGTTGTCCTTGATTAGGATTTTAGTATCCATTTTCCATCCGTATAGGCAAAGGGAAAGCATAAAGGGAAGAAAAGAAGGATTGGCTCCATATCGATGAACTATCTCGTGTTTTTTTTTGTTAAATCACGACTAATAATGTGAATACTGTATCAAAACGGTTCTCTAATGATATGTCCCCATCCTGAGTTAAGAGGATCGATGATTGGATTTCCTATGCTTTTCTTTCTTCTTGTTAAAACCGCATGGGAAACCCAAAGCACGGTGTAACACCGCAACCAACCTGAACAAAACGGCTACGAACTTCAATCTAAATTACTGACTCAACACAATCCATGTTTTTCCTATCGGTTGATTGGCGTTGAACGAATTATACCCCGGTTCGTCCTACCAGCGTGTGCGATAGGGCAACGCCACTAAGAACGGGTTCTTTTTCTTTTAATAAAACACCCGATTCTTCATCCAATACGGTGACGTGGTTAATGGAACGACGACTGATTTTATCCTCCGGATGTGATTCACTTCCTTGTTTTACCTTGTTTTACTTCCGACAGAATACGGTTTAGCTCGAGAAGGAGAACGACACATGCTGGATTCGTGGCAAGGGAACTGTCCGAGATTGGGAAACGGTAAACCCAGCACCACCACAAGATGAGACAGCGAGATGAGACAAACACACATTTTTGCATTCCTTTGGTTTTTTAGTTTGTAACTTCCATTACTACTAATACTACTACAAGTCCACGAAACGGCACTAATCAGCGGTGGGTTTTAGGTTTTTTTGTATAATGCAGACACACCTTCAAACTGCAACAGAAGTGACATCAGAAGTGGAAAATTGGTGCAGTGCGAGTTGAACACAACAAATGGAACCAATACACACACAAACAGAGAGAGAGAGAGAGAGAGAGAGAGAGAGAGAGAAACATAAACATTGCATCGACAAAATTTAAATCAGTGGCAAAGGAAATAGAAGGAAATATCGAGATGGTAAATAGAAAATATCTATAAACGGAAGATCAAACAAACTTGTAAAAGAAAGTCTCCATACCATCTGTCGGTTAGGAGCTTTTATGAAGAAACTGAAACAAAACAACAAAAAAACACATAATAATACCTTCTACTACATTAAATGAATGTCGATAATCTATACGAAAGTGAAATACGTATGACAAACAAACATACAAAGCAACAAAAAAAAACAAATAATAAACAAAAAGCAGAGGCAAGGACATTGATCGTGTTAGATTTTGTGTCAACGCGTTCGTTATATGATGTGAAGATAAAAACCTTACACACAAACAAAAAAAAACAAACAAACAAAAACAAAACAAACTATATTGCAAACAAAATGCAAGCAAAAAAAGTACATTCAAAACTGTGTGAAAATGTGAAAAAATACATGAACTTGTGAAGTTATTACAAACTAGAAATATAATATATACATATATAGCTAAGCAGTAGATACCATAAGAGTAAAGCATCCGTATTGCGATTTAAGGGCACGCGTTTTCCTTTTTTTTTCTTACCCCTTGGCGCAATGACGCGATGGGGGGTGGCAGAAGAGTTTTGTCCGGTTTGGTGGAGGTACAAACGTTCCTCCATGTTATGCAGTTGGTTCGAGGACGATTGTTAACAACAGTGTATATGTTTAATGAGAGCGAAAGGAAGAGAGAGAAAGAGAGAAGAAGAGAAAGAGAGAAGAAGAGAAAGAGAGATAAAACACAACAAAAAACCATGGCAGCGATGTAAAACGAAACGAAAAAGGAGTCAATCTTACACCCTTTGATGCATTAAAGCGCTAAGTGATCAATGGTCAAACACTCAACAGAAGCCAACAAACAATCGTGTAAGTGCACACATGTGCATCACACAGAGAGACACAGACACATGTACACACAAACATAGCAATCGCGACAAAAGAGCGGAAATGAAGGGTGGAAAGCTTTAGGGGTGGACACACAAGAGATGGGATGATATTCGCTCGTGAAGCTTGTAAATTGTGAACGCGCGTGCTGTAAACGTAATTATTGATGCAATATTGTATCGTATGTGTGCGTGTTTCATTTCTCTACTGATAGAGATTGAGATTTAGAGAGAGAGAGAGAAACAGAGAGAGAGAAAGAAAGAAAATGTTCTTCGAATGAGCAAGCGGAAGCGGATGTGCATCATGCAATGAAAAGCTTGCGCAAACAAGAAAGGTTTGTCGCTTTAAGTCTTTTGATTTTATCACCTATGAATTGCTTTTCTTTCTGAACAATTAAACGCAAAAGACATCTCACTTAGATACCCCCACCTACCATCCTACCCCCATTGTTCCCTCTCTTCAGAAAATCACCCCCTCTTATCCCACGCAACCGCGCACCGATGCACTTCCGCCGATGCCACCGTGTCGGATGGAGAGAAACACAACGTAACAGAACAGACGGCGAAGTTGGGAATAGAATCTTGACGAGCCAGACAAAATGTAAAACAATACAAGCATTATGGGATTGGATGGAAAGGGTGAACGAGTGAATGGCGTAAGTGCGGCAGATAGTACTGCGTATCGTGCGAAGGGCGTAGAGAAGGAAGAACATGAAGCATGTGTCATTATATTAAACATAATTTAATTTACTATTATTACTATTTGAAATAGAGAAATAAAGATTAGTTTTTTTTCTGAAAAATACCAATAAAAACGATAAACAAAACAAAACTGATTATGCTTATGTGTTATGATTATTGCCTTATATGTTTCGGGATGTGATGACTGGAGGAAAATAATTTATTTATTTTTTCATAGTGTTAATAAATATAAAACAACTTTTCCTTGATTCTTTTTTTTTTTGTTAATGTACTGTTGTTCAAGAAATTCTGCAATTTTATCCTCCTGAAAAGGGAGTCCCGAATGAATGTTTATTTGTTCAAAAAGTAATTGTAAAATGTTTTATTACTAATATTATTATCATAATTGTTCACAATGAACTACAGTGAGATGAATAATATTTATCTAGGCAATATTAGATCGTTGTTTTACATTTGTTTCACCCTTGTTCTTCTGTGTTCCTCATACACTGCAACAACAAACGAAATGAAGGTTAAAGGGAAATAAAAGTAATGCAACGTAATCGCACGCCACAACTGGTGCTGGTAAAACTTTGCTCCATTATGCAACTAACGCCAAGGTTTTTATTTTGTTTTCCTTTTCCGTCGATCCGTTTCCCCATGGATGATGAGTCGAAAAGGAAAGGCTCAAAACGAAAGCAAAGAATGGAACGAAAGGCCAAGACATGATTGAAGTCGGTTGTAGAGCCAGCAGAGGGAATGCTACTACAGGGGCCAACTGACCTACAATGGTAGCCGACACTCGATCAGTGGAGCAAACGTACGGGCGGTTAACCCTTAGATGCTGAAAGAGGAAAATGGCATTATGTAGAAATATGTAGAGTCCAAATATGGTTTATACTGGTTCAACTATGTATTATTAGTGTTACAGTCTTATTAGACACAGTAATCAGACACTTATCAGTAATGTTGGAAACAGATGAAGCTAATCACTGTTCATTTCGTTTCATATATTCTGCCATCAAAGTATGATGACATTTGTAAAGACATATGAAGACATAAAGAGCAATATGTCCAATAAAACATACATGTCCAGTAAACATACAGGATTTTGAAAATGTTTATCCAGAATAAAGTAACTACATCGTTTCGCTGGGTGGTCGAATCAACGGGTATCAACCTGTTGTCGAAACCACTGAACATACAGTAAAATATTCTATTTTTTTGAGAATTTGAGAAAAGGTTGAAGAGATTGATAAAAGTGGAGATCTATAAAGCAGAAGAGAATAAAAAAAAATACATTTGTGAATTTGAAGGTGGTCAATCAGTTGATCTGATCTGATCCATGGCTAAAAGAACTGATCCGATCCAATAATAGGCGATCAAATGATTTGGGATCCCCTTTGTATGGCGATATGATCCGAATGATCCGAATGATCCGGGATCGCCTTTGTATGGCGAAGTTTCAATCCCAAGTTCCAAGTTACCAAACGTTTCCTGAATGCGTCTCAAACTGGAATGCTTTATGCAATGCCCTCTATCTTCCTAGAATGTATCCCCGAATGCTGAAGTCCAACGGGTTCAAATTCCCCTCAGATAAAGTGATGAAAGAAGGCAAATTCTCCTTATACCATTCCTAAACGATCAAAGGCTAGAGCTGAATGTTAAAAATAAAAAAAACGTAGATAGCACAATTTTTTTCCGATTTCAGATTTTTTCTATAGCCCGCGGCTACTTCGCACATTCTCTGTTTTTCAGCATTAGAAGCGAGCGTAGCTGTTCGCAAGAACTGTAGTTGGATCGTAAGTAGTACCTAAAAAATGCCATCATTTACCAGTTTCATGAAGCCAGTACTTCGATTTTAATGCAGACAAAAAATAATACCAATATTCGTTTTAATATCGAAATTTACTAACTACGTCCAAGGTATAAACAACAATGAACACAATACTATATGTACACATCCACTAAATATCCTAGTAGAAATTTGCTTAGTATACGCTTAGGTTCATTCACGTCTGCGATCAGATTAAAATTGTACAAACATGTATTGACGTTAATCAAGGCTCCTTAAAAGTATAGTTCTTCTTCTTGGCTTTAACGACCTTGCAGGTCACGCCGGCCATTTCTGGCTTACTAGACTGTTTTTTTTGGTTAACGGGGAGGGAACCTTCAAAAGGTACCCACCTCTGAGGGCGGCTTGCGGCTACAAACCAACCCCTTCGAGATGGGTTATGTGGGATTCATCGTGACGCTGGGCCCATGAAGCGGACCCGGCAGCCGATGGAACCCTAACTGGCTTACTAGACTTACTAGACTAAAAGGATAGTGAAACATCGATTTTCCGAGTGAAATTTATCCAGTTGTCGGATTATCCGTGCAACTCAGAAAAAAACTGTCCTAAACGAATGTTGAATTAGAAACTACATATTCGATTACTGGGGCGGCCCGGTGGTGCATGTGATAAACGGCGCCAGTCCACACGGCCGGACCGGGTTCAAATCCCATCCGGACCGTTCCCCCGTAGCAAGGACTGACTATCCGGCTACGTTGTAAAAATAAGTCTAGTAAGCCAGAAATGGCCGGCGTGACCTGTAAGGTCGTTTAGCCAAGAAGATAGATATTCGATTACTGGAAAAATTAAGTGTTCTACACGTAATGTTCCAATATAGTCCAGTAAAAATATTGGAATTTTGGTTCTTTAAACAACTAGCACCAAGTGGAAAAGATGAACATCAATAAATATAGTAGGGAAAGACGGACACAGAAGCTAAAGAACCAATTTGCTTACGTTATCGATTTTTGGTTAATCTATGTTAAACATCATATTACTTTTGGAACAGTCAAGGACCACTAACAATGGAAGATTAAGGACCCTGAGAGATCGTCACTTTATCGACACGCTTTAGATGAGATGTTTCCGGTGAATTTTTAGGCCACTGCTCTGATATCCTTCGGGTCTCTCAGAGCTAGCGAGTAATTCATTCTTTGGTCATCTTGGTTTTATATATAAATGACAGCGTCCCTCGACGACAGCCTCCCTACTAGATAGCGGAACATTTGTGTATAAAATGGAATGGAACTACGGTGAAAACAGCAGTTTTAAACAAACACTGAGAAGAAAATCAAGAAGAGGTAATAGGGGAACATCTTTTGGAATTAGAAAATGTGAGGTTTCTAGCTCCACCTAGCTTGCATTATCCATTCAACAAGTTCACCCAATTTGGTATCGCTTGTTGTCGTGGGGATGAGTAATTTAATAATCATAATCATAACAATTTTTGTTAACAATGTACCGGGAAATGCATAATGCTAAAACAATATCAACTTCTATAATTTCAATTCTATTTCTATAGGTGTCCATCTTACCCTTATAAGTACAACAAGTTACAAATCCATCTTTTCTATATCAGGTGTCCGTCTTTCCCAAACTTCAAATTTTAATTAAAAATAGAAAGTATCAAGAGATTTTTTTTATAATTAATTGATGTTAAATATTGTTTGCACACAGTTGATGTTCACAGGATTTGTAAATCAATAATTTTTTAAATTAATGTTAAGTTGTATTTACCTGCTTTTCCCTACCTGTTTTCATTCTAATTTCGTAAGATATTGTTTCTATCTGTACCTTTAACTTTTATTTTTATTCCCAAAAAAACAAATGACAATATAGTTATTTTACACACTGTATTTGGAAGGATCACAGAGGAACCGTCTGAACTGCCACCAGTGAGTTTGGTCTATATGTCATTAGAATGACACCGAACTACCCAACCTGTAAAGCCTTTATGGAACCTTCAATTTTAGCGTCTGTTTCATTAGTACAACATTTTCTATTAATTACCCCTTCAAGGGTTAATTACTCCACTTGTTGAACAACTCGGTGATGATTTTGATGCTAACCCAACGCATATTAGTTCGACAGGCTGTAAATCATAAAAGAAACCAAACGGAAAGCTCCATCGGAAAAGGTACAGTCGCGAAAACTGTACGGGTTAAACACGGCACCCCAGTTCGAACAGCATCGCAAAAGCCATACAAAGCAAACGAAACCGTTGAATGGTGTGGTAAGAAAGGAAAACACAAAACTGCGCTGTCTGCGAAGGGAACCACAACCAACTCCATGGATGGAAAGTAACGCGATCATTTTCGTCTTGCCAAAAGGTCAGCTAGTGATGGCGTGATCGCAGGTCGACATCCCGGAGGTACCACTGCGTAGGGACACGGACAGGAAAATGGGTTGCAAGCGTAGGGCAACGAATTAAGAAGGGAGAGAAGGAAGAGACAACCACCACCAGCACCGACCGGTAGCGTTGCTGTTGGTACATAAGGTGAAGCGCAAAGAATCGCAAATACAAAATGGCAATGAGAATTCGGTACGGCTACGCATTGTACGTTTCCTTCGTGTTGCCGGTTACCGTCATGTTGGTGCGTTGTTTCGTTCGTTTGTTGTTTTTTTTTTGGACCAAGTTTCTATGCTCTTTTTTGTTCTATTTTGTATGGGCCGGGCTCTTGCTTCTGTCCATTTGTAATCACCTTGAGCTAGTGGTGTTGTTTTTCCTGTTTTGTTTTGAGTAGTGTCTTTGTCGAAAAGTATGCTACGAGTTTCTTTTATTTGTCTTTATTTTGAACACTTTTTTTGCAAAATACTTTTGCAGACAGTTGATGTGAGATGTGTTTCTCACATTGTAACACGTACTAGTTGGTTCAGCTGGAGCGTAGATCCGAAATAAACATCTCAACTGACCATTCTTGAGCTTCTGCGCATGTTGGCTGCGTGCGTGATCTTATCGAATGGCTGCGTGCGTGTAATTAACAATCTCTTCAGCATCTTGATCCACAGTGTCTGACGCGTACGGGTCAGTACGGGGTGGCAATTTTATGTGCGTGTGTGTATGTACCCTTGTTTGTTCGTTACCGTCAACACCAGCATCGGTGGGTATGATGGGCGCGGTCCCAGAGGGTGGCTTGTTCTGCCCTTCTCTCACGCCGAGCACTAAAAGGCCCAACCGGATGGATGGCGGAGTTGCGAATGGAATGTTGCGCGGGGCGGACATCCATCGATGTCGAGAAGTGAAAGGCATCGTTCAGACTACGGTTCGCGCAGAGGCCTAGTCAACTAACGTCCACACGCCCCAGCGGATCCCACCACACCGGTTGCGTACCCAGAGGGCGGACAAAAGAGAACGGATATCGCAAGACTTCCTTCGCACGGACGAAACCCAACCTCCACTTCTCCCAACCGGTGGGTTGACGTGCAAGTGTGTCCGCCAGTGCATCCGATTGGTCAGTGTAAATGCTCGGGAGGCCCTCTTTGTGTCACGGCGTTGCATTTACTGTGTTTTTGTGGCGTTGTTGTGTTCGCTCCTTTTCGCTTCCCAACCCATCCGATCCTCGCGAGGGGCTATTTTTGCAGTGGTGAAATGTAGTCCAAATGCAGAGCGACGGTCCGGACAGGAAGACCTTGACGGCAACTGTTATCCGAGCCCAGTCAACCTTTTGGGGGATGGGCGACTAGGCACCAAAGGGAATGCAGTTTAATCCGTGTCTTGCACCAGTTGTTAAGGGGCTATATAGGGTGGGACGGCATTTTGGATGGGGCAAACAAAGGGCACTGGATGGTACCGCTGGTGATGGAACGTGAAACGTTTAGCAGGGTCGTCGTGTCCACAGTTTCGTTCTCGAGAGCCAATAATGCCTTATAGATGGAACTTGCGATATAGTCGATTCTTTGTGATACAAAAACGGTCCTACCAATTGGTTTTTTTTGGTGTTTAATATTAATAATTTAAATACCACCGTTCTCCTTCCATATACAATATCGTTTCTTGAGATTGACTTGACTACACCTCATTAATTGTCGTGAATCATTCACATCAGTCCAAAAGGATTAAAAACAAAGATACACAGGAATACAAATAAGAAAAGAACAAGTAATGTTTTTATTAAAGAACGAGAGGTAATTGATGTAACACAAATGTTCACAAAATGTATAACAATATGGTAATATATAAAAACATTGTATATGCTTTCATAGCTGCCCCGAGTGAGGATCGAACTCACGACCTTAAGATTATGAGACTTACGCGCTACCTACTGCGCTATCGAGGCGATGCATATTTCCCGTTCTGCATTGCAATCAGCGCTGCACCGTCCGTCACAGAACCTTTCTTCCTTTGCACTAATTAAATTTAAAACTCTCAAGTTCCCGGTTTATTTACGGCAGTTCGTAAACAAATGTTCGGGCGCTAGTTTATAATTAGAAACCGTCGAAACCTTCTCGACGGTGATATGTGCTCGCTCGATCGCTTGATCGTTCAACTTACTTACTCAATCGCAGTTCACCTTAAGACACCGTGGCGTGATTTAGATGATAAGAGGTAGTAAATGTTATTTAAACGTTTTGAATTGTGTAGAAAGTAAGGGAAATAACATCCCGTATTGTCTAGTGGTTAGGATATCCGGCTCTCACCCGGAAGGCCCGGGTTCGATTCCCGGTACGGGAAAGATCAGTTTTTTAGACAAAGGTAGATAGATCTATCATACAGAATCAGGAATTCGAAGAAAACCCGGCATTTTAAAATGTTTTGATATGGAAATCAACTCATATACAGGATAGGACATTTTTCCTACCAAAAATATGGAAACATGCAATAGTTTCTGAATTTTGTATTAACGAAAACATTGATTTTTACACAGGATTTTGAGGGAAGCGCTGTAAAAAAGAAGTTTACGTTGCCTGACGTATACAACAGTTTAAACAAATGGTTTGAAAAAAAAATATCAAAAGTCACTTGAATCTAGTTCATATTTACAACAGAGGTCTTTTCTCTGTTGTAATATTTTCAGAAAACTTTTCCGGATGTTGGCTGCGAAATAAAAGGAAATCAATTTAGAAAAAACGTGACAAATACTAGTAAATGTTTAGAATATTTGTCAAACACTTCAGTTTTCGAAAAAATCTGAATTTACCAAACATTGTATTGAGAATAAATGCGTTTTCACATGGCGATGAGTTTGCATCTTAAGGGGTAATGCTGTAAATTAATTTATTGGCAATTTTATAATATTCAATAAAATATAAAATATTCAATTTATTCGAACATACAAAAAACATACTAAAAGTCTTCACTTTGTACACAATTGAGTAGGAAACCTTGTTTGTAATTGTATACTACCATTTTTAATCTATTTAACCTATTTGAAAAATAGTTAAAACTAGAATCAATCTCTTTATTTTTTTAATTTTCCGATAAACGAATTTAGAAACGAGATTGTTAGAAAGATTATAAAATCGACCTAAATAATTATTGGTTTAATTTAAAGTTAGTGGATAAATTTTATTTCGGTATGAGTTATTATTTTCGATAGGAAGCTACAATTAAACACTAAAATAAATTACTTTTGAATGCCGAACGCGATCGACTGATCGACCGTAAACCATAGAGCTCTTAAAACATTAAAATTAACCACCCGAAATGCGCTGTACGTTTACAAACTACACTTACGGTAATAATTTCGTAACATTTCTATCATTGCAACTAAAGATTGTGACCCGTTGATAAGCTTTTGGGGCAAGAAACATGAACAAAACCCTCACTCCTCATTTACAGCATTTGAAAAAAGATTTACACAAAAAACCGAAAAAAGTCTGACGCCACCTTATGACATGCGGGGTCAATGTTTTACCGTGCAACAATCACACTCATTCATTGTGTTTTGCGTTTGAACCTTTTCCTTTTGTTCGGTACGGTTGTCTCCAGCCCAATGATTCTCCGCATAATTGTACGCTTACACGGGCAGCCGGCGAAAAAGCCCTGCCAAGCTAGCCTTCCGCAACATGGCAACACTAATTATGAGCATTGTTTTTGGTGTTAGCCTTACGACGGACACATTTTCCACCCTCGGCTCGAGCAAATGGGTGTACCATAGAACTGTGTGCACGGGTCGGAAAACGAAAAACAAAAAAGCGAACGTCACTTCGGAAATGAGACGCCCCAAAAACAATAAACATACTAAAAGCTTCCCAAACATGAAAATGAAAGGGTCGAAGGCCAAAATTGGCTGAATGGAACATATGGGTGTGGGAGTGAAGCGTTTCCAACCAGGAATACCAGTTTTTGGACATTTTGTCGACAAGTTCAAGTTCAATGTCTGCTAAACGGTGGAACCGCATGGAACAATGCACTGAATGTTCATTTGAATAATAAAGCAAATATTACCACAGACCAGAGGACTGGAGGGTTTCGATGCGTTGTAAGTTTGAGGAAAACATTATGCACTTAGCTTTAAAGCATAAAATAACAACAGCGTGCGGTTTAACAGACGATCGTTCCTTTGTTGATCTGCAGTGATCGGTCAATAACCCAAATATGCTAGTGGTAGTTGATGAGTGACAGGACACTACTATACATTGCAACAAAACGCAATGAATTTGCTGCTTTCTTTGTTTTTGGAAGCTTTTATATAATGGCAAAGTATGCACCCAAATGTAGCAAAATTTAAAGCGAATGAAATTGTAAAAAAAACATACATTGCGCTATCCTACAATAATATTAATTGAAGGAGATTTTTTATATTATGAAAAATATTGTAATTCATTTATGTAAAGACTTTGCTCACAAATATTAAATTTTTTGTTCTGTGAGCAATTTTACATTGTCACACTTTTAAATAGTCTACTCCTTTTGTTATACCTAGTCTGTTTTTTTTTTGTTTTTTCGAAGCAACTGTGCAGTAGCTAATAAAATGTCCAAGAGACTTTTTTTATTCTACGTTCTTAATGAATCAAGAAAAGTGTATGCTTTGTAACCAAGAATTACAAAGTGATTCAACAATAACAAATTTTTGATTTCGTAATTTTTAATTTCTTTTCTACCACTAGGTTACACAAAGTATAATTAATGCAATAAGATTTTGCTGTTGTAGATACTGTATTTAATTTTCTGGAATTAATTTTTACATTTTATGTAATCAAACAGTTAAGAAAAATTAAAAACAAAATTTCAAAAAAAATAAATGGATTATGGACATACCACAGTGCGTGTTCAAAATGGAACCGCGGTATGTCATTCGGTCATCGCAATGACAGTTTGAAAATGTATGATTTAAAATTTTTTAATTTGAATGCATTGTTTTATAAATAGAAATAAATATATAGTTATATAAATAACTAGCTTACCCGACAAACCTAGCTTTGCCCTTAAATATGCGTTTTGTAATTAAAGTTTTCTAGAAAACAGTTTGAATGTTCAATTTTGGTCCGTGTGGTGATTAGAGAAAATCGTTGATCAATTGAATTTTTTTAAATTGCCTAGGTATTACCATTCTTGTTCAAAATGATATTCATTATAAAATCAATTTCTTCTTCTTCTATATTATATCGGTATTTCTGGTATTTTATAGAATTTTATAGAAGAAGAAGATTACACTGGAAAGTTATTATGCATGTATTCGTTATACCTAATTTTAAAAAAACAGAATACAAATTTTGTTAATAATTTTACTACAATTGAGCAGTTTCGTATATCCTTTTTTGTTTCTGTGTTTTTAAAAATTAAAAAAAAAACTATTAATGCTGCTCGTATCAAATTTGTGCAATTGTATAAATTTCCCCTACGGAATTACTTGATTTTTATATTTGTTCCTAGCTGCGACGGGGCATATGTAGAACATGTCAAAACATTCGCACCAAAACCTTTTTTTGTAAAATATTTGAATAGACTGTCCGAAAAATGTTAGAACATCCTTGACAAAATTGAATGGCCAGTTCGCCAACCACAGTTTCTGACGCTTTTTGTCCAAAAAATTTCCTCATTTCCACGGTAAAGGGCATCCTTCCATTCAATCGCCCACTACGTCCGCCCGAGAGCAACGTGGGAGAGAGTTTTCACATCGACGGCGCTCCCACGTACGCTTCACAGCAGCCCTGAATGTCCTGGCGATAGGAATCTTCGGTACGACGCATTCTCGCTCGTGTGAGTCGTTCAGTGGCCGTCGTGCGAAACGGAAGCCAGTGCTAGCAAGTGCCCAGTGTAAGGAATCACGAGAAAGAAAAAAAAAACAACACCAACACCGTAACCGCACCCTCCTTCATCACCCACAAACGCAGCAGGGCCGAGACAGCGTGTGTGTGTGTGTACGTGTTTGTGAGTGCGTGCGTGCGAGCTTGTGCGTTCCGAGTGTGAGTGAGTGACAGCTTTCCTCGAAAAGCTTTCCTGTTCGATTTTCCCATCCAAGCAAGCAAACAAAAATGAGAGATAAGCAACAAAAAAATAAAACCATCATCTTTGGGGTTCATAATGCTAGTGTTTTTGAGGGTGAGGAGGGGGGAGTGGTCGCTATGGTTTGCAAAATTAATCCATCATCTGTCAAGTTCGGGACTGACGGGAAGAGTTTGTAATTAGCAAAAATTCCTTCCTGTGCCGTGCGCGTATGGCAAAGTGCAGTGTAGTAGGGTTACAGAAAATGGGATCTCCCTCTCGTTAAGGGTTGTTTTTTTTCCTACGACCAAAGTCAGCTCTTCTTTACATTCGCCATTCCCCAAATGCTGCTCTGTAAAGAAAAAAAAGCTTCTTTCAACTCCTACGTACAGTGGAAGGACAGGGAAACACAGGGAAACTCAATCCCCCCGTTAAAGTCAGAGCGAAAAACATCAATTGATTTTCCACGCAAAACATTTATTCCTTTTTCCTTTTTGGAAACAATAAAATTGAGCATCACGTCCCCGTGAAGAGGCAGTAACAGCAAAACTATTAAACGTGAGAAGAGAATACGATCGAATTTAAAATTAGGCCACTGTGAACAAACGTGCCGTGTTTGATGCTAAGTAAGAAGAACAGGAAGAAACAAACAAACAAAAAAGAACTTCGCAAACAATGTACGTCCACGACGGATGGATGGATGGAAATTGAATAACCTTCCTTACGGTGCGTGCGTTCCTTTTTTTTTTTTTGGTGTGCTGTGCCTGTGTCAAATCGTGAGAAAAGTATTACCAAACGTTCGTTACGTGGCGATAATCGTTCGATGTTTTCACCAAACGTTTCATCGGGGCTTTTGCTTCCACCTTGTTTTTCTTTAACGTGCTTTTCAATTGAAGTTGGTTGCCATTTGGCTTTGATGTTCTTCGTGGCTGGTTTTTGTTTTCTTTGTGTGACATTTATACTCTTGCTAAACATGATCATTACCATCGTCATCAGCGTCAATCATGACTGCCATCATTGTTTCGGTAGTGCTTCCACGAGTGCCGTTCTGAAGGGAGCAATTCTTCTGCCAAAGGACACAAACCTTATCGGAGAGTTCGCGCTCCCGACTATGGACGCAAGTGCTTTCCTAGTGTTGCCTACCTTTTACTACTCTTCTTACCACATTGGCATGAAGTGATAGAGAGAAAAGGAGCAAGAGAGAGAAAGAGAAAGAGAGAGAGAGAGAGCGAGAGCTTATGTAGGACGCATTAGGACTAGGTTATATTAAAGCAAACCAGCATACCAGAGAGAACCATAATCATCGTTTGTAACGAAACCGAATGGAACGTTTTTCTTTAAACGAACAGAACTTTCAATACTTTGAAGTTGCTCTGTACTTGATGGTACGTATGGTAAGTGTTACGATGGTGCTACATTTTTTTTGTAACACATTCGAAATACACAAACGCCGTTTTAGGGATGCGTGTTCCGTGCAACAGATGATGATGATGGTTCCCTGTGTGTGTTTGTGTGTAACGTCTACGAACACACGGTGAACACACCCCCCTCAAAATTGGCTGGGTCTTAAAGGCAGGTCTTTCCAGTTTCGGGCGACTGTCGCTGGCATGCCAGTGCCAAACAAAACGCCTATAATTGTTCGCCTCGATGGGCTCGTTACGCAAGCCCGTCCACCAATGACGGGGCAAAAATCGATACCACATCAAAACATCAGGTGAACAACATCCAGCGTTTCGTTTCAGCGTGTGAAGAAGAGGTGGTGATGCTTAGCATTGAATTTTGGGCAATTATTCATCCTGGCCATGTTGCGGGCAGGACTTTGGGATCGATTGCTGGAAAAGCTAATGTTTTAGTGCTATGCCCAAGGTTTGCTGCTTGAAGGATATTGTTTATTTAAAGATTTTAATTGAATTCAAGTTCTAATTTGTTATGCATTTTTGCTGATTTAATTCGTATGAGTAGACGAAACAGTTGGGGATAAAAATGATGAAAAATGAGGTACAGAATTGTAATAAATAATTTTTTTATACAAACAATCCCAATTAAATGCTTGACAAATAAGTAGTGCTTCTATTGCACTATTACAAAGAAGCTTTATCTAAAACAATTTGTGTATTCATCATAACAATCCTTTAGGGTGTAATCATATACCAGACCTTCGATATGTTAGCTTATTCGACATTATTTATCAACGTAGCTCCAGGGTACGCTTTCAGTTTAATGTATTACCCATCCCAACCCACCTTATCACAAAGCCTAAGCACCATTATAATTGCAAAGCAGAACAAAGAACAAAGAAACCTTTTTGACAAACAAAGTTTATCAACAAAACTGTCGTTTGAAATTTAGGTTATGTAATTTGAGAAACAAATATTTTTTTTCCACCTTTATTTGTCTATGTAATACATACACAAATTTTAGCAGCCAATTGCTCGAAATTCGAATTTTAGTTCTTGTTAATTACTAAAGTGAATTTAGTGTCAACAGTTTGTTTTTTTAAATGTTTTGTTTTTTATTATCATATTTAGCTATTTCAATGAGTTCTATCTACAAAAACAATTATAAATAATATATCTACAAACAAATATTTTTCGAGATAAAATGGTGTGGAAGAATGATACAAAAAGGATATAATCTTTCCTTCAAATAAATTGTTTATAATAGCCTTAGCCATCAGTATAGGACTACAGAAATAGGTGTGTACTATTAAATAATACAAATTTCTAACAGAAAAATGAAACAAATTACTTTACCAAAAAAAAATTAAATCTGTTTATCAAAACCTAAAAATATTATGCTATGCATTAAATATTGTTAAGCATAAAACAAATCAACTTCTAATTCAGTCCATATTTCTCTTTGCTTAACTGTGACCCCGGTTGTGAAGGGCAACCAAATGTCCTTTGTGAATGGATTAGCAGGTGAAGCGTTATAAAAAAAGGCAAACAAATTTGTTTATTTTATTGAATGCAACGTTCCACTTATCGTGAATTCAAGTTATTTATAAAGCTTCAGATAAAAACCAAAACCCTTGCAAACAAAAAAAAACAAATGAAAAACGATCCATATTTAGATTTTTTACGTCCCTGAAATGGTTCGATCCGGTTCAGTACTCGATTGAAATCTCGTTTTAAGGGCAAACTGTTTAAATGGCTAGGAGGTTGTTAGGAGGTCTGAGTGGATTAATTTTATGTCAACAGTATGAAAAAATGGTGTTTATTAAGCTTGAAGTTGAATCTATTTTTGGGCTATGTAATGTTTTGGTATGATTATTGGTACGTGTAGCACGCCGAGTGTAAACAAAAGGGCCTATTATCCTGGCAGAACACCGATTTGATCATGTTTCTAAATTGTCCCCTTCAATGTGCTGCTATAATTGTAAACTTTTACCCAACACAATGACTCTCCTTCATTTGCGCTCTCTACCTCCACCAGTCTCTCACATTGCATAGAAATAAAGTTGCTAAAGTTACAAATTGGAAACTCTCATTCACTCGCTGCTCTCTCATCCTCGCCATTGCTCATCCTTCGCTTAGTGGTCGCCTACGCATGAAACAAACTGTCAATAGAAGCGCTTTTGGAGCGCTTCGTTTGGAGAAGAAAAAATGCTGTATTTGTATGATGAATGTACCGTGTGCTTACCACCTGCACACAAACACAACGCCGCGCAAAAGCGAACATGTGGTTTCTACCTTCATTCAGTACAGTCCTTGAAATAATCCATCACGTACTGGGCGCCTCCATCGATGGAGGCGCCTTATGCCGAACGTGGGTGTACGTGTGCAGCAATCGTGTGTCTGTGTCTGTGTGAGCGTTTTGTGTGCAGTGCTCATTCTGACAGCAAACAGAAACAATTTTAGCTCCCTGCTAGCTGTTATACCTGTTCCTCTGATTCTACTTTCTCCCTCTTTTTCCACCCATGTTCCATCCTGGAGGCTTTTGTTTCGTTTTGGTGTATGTCAATGTATTTTTTTGTGTTCTTTCCTCCCTCCAGGCGGGAGCTTTTTCCCGGTGTGGGAATGTGAAATGAAAAGAGTATGCAGGGAACAATTTCTCTGTGTGTGGGAGTACATGGAAGGACACCAGACCACCTATTTTTTGCATTGGTAGAAGTGTGCCTCGGTGGCCGTGCGCTATCTTTTGTGCTATTGGTGCTTGTTTCGTTCGGGGTTTTTTGTTGTTGTTGTTGTGAGTGAAAGCTTTTTTTGTGTAAAGATATTTTTGCTGAATGGAAACAAGTCCACCACATTTGTGCGATGGGAGCAGAATGAGAGAAATTAGACGTTAAAGGAAGCAGAAGAAGCAAATGGCACTCGAAAAGCAAAAAAAAAACCCTCACAATCGCTGCATGCCGCAAAACGTGGCGTGGTGAAGAGAAAACAAAAAAATAATAAAAATATAAAGGAACTGTTCGGCTGTTCGGTTCGAAAGGGAAAAGGTCACGTTCGCTTTGATCACTATTCTGGGAATCTGTTTATCGTGCATGGTATGTTGGTATGTGTGACAAAGTTAGGTTGCCAAATTCGTTTGTCATAATAGATGTGATAATGGTTTTATAATAAATGGTTTTTACATATTATTGTATCCTATTGAATCCTATTCACATTTTTAAATAATTTATTCAAAGAAAAGCTTAACAAGAAAAACAAAATGAACAAGATTTTATGAAATTACATTATTAAACATAGTAATATTAATAACAACAATATAAAGAAACTTAAAATGGAAATTACCATATCATGAAAATGTATAGCAATGCAAAAATGAAAAAATACATCTAAAAGGAAATAATGAATGTAATAATTAAACTTCTGTTAAAGCATGGTAATAAAATACATCATTGTTAATAACTTGAAAAGCAAAAACCTTTTAACATGCTCACTTTCGTCGATATACCTCGAATCACATTTATACAATTCCTATAATGGTCACATAATCGTTTACAAGTTCTCATCTTCAGTCTCGTTGATTTTTCGCCAGGGACACCTTCTTTACATCGGAAAACCGTACCGTACCATCCCAAAATGGTTCTTCACCAGACTGTAAGATAAATGGATCGTGTGGAGGAAGTAGCATACACATCCACTGTTCTGATTTTGGTCCCGCCATCCATCGTTTGGCACAGATTATCTTCCTGTGGGCCATCATTTAAAATGCATACACATAGACGATAATGGTATCGACGGGAGTGAGATTGAGTTTTTCGCTGGATGGGAAGCGTAAGGCTGCTCGGTTCATTCGGTACCATCCAAGCAAATGGATGCTGGGTTGTCTTCTCAGACATGCCGGAGCCGGACGGTGCGGCTTTTAGCGAGTGTCCTTTTTTACATTCGCGCACGCATGCTTGTGTACAATTCTGTTGTATTTGATGAAGCAGAACGTCGCCATCAGGACGGTTGGTTTTCTTTGCTTTATGTTTGTCGTTTTTTTGTACTCTTCTTCCTCTTCTTCTTCCACCAACAGCCATCAATGTGAGGTCCATATTCGTATTTGTAGAGCCTTTTCCGTCCAACCAGTGAAAGAGTTTAGCCTTGCAATGGTAAAAAAAGAAACGAGTGAAGCCTACTCAACGGAGCAAAAGCTCTCCCTGGTTCGTTACACAACCGATTTGTACAAAATGACGAACAGCGAATGATAAATTAGGCCAACCTCTGCTCTGTACTATCCCGCATGTATATGTGTCTGCACAGACAGGGTTGAAGCTATAGCAGGAAGGTAGCTTTTTGTTTAAAATAAATGGAATAGGATGTTGATCGAATACGAGAGATAGGAAAATATGATTGCAGCTCCGACCATCCCATGTTGTTGTACCGTAAGTTCGGCAGAGCTTTACCCATTTCAGCTTATTTCGGATTCTGCATTCCGGCCAATGCATGAGAAATGGTACCGTTTGTGTGCTTGACATTTCTATTCGATAAACATTTTCGTTTCGCACGACTGGCAGGGCGGGTTCTGATGGTACTTTTTACTATTTCTTTGCGATGCTAGATAAACATTGGCGTTTGCAATAACTCAATCTGCTCTGCAGCAAAAATAACGTTTACATGGTACGGCAAACAATTACAGTTCGGTAACTTTTTGCAGTGAGCTAGGGAAGTTTAGGATGTTTGCAATTAATATTCCATTCCCATCGGATGCAATGGATGATATGGATTGATTTGATAACAATTGAAGTGCGTTTTTGGGTTCGAAACAATACTATGGAAATAAGACATTCGAAATATTTCTTTGGTCGCATCAGAATCTTATGTTCTAAAATGAATTCTCAAACAGGGCAATCTTTTGATTTTCTGCGCAAATAAATGAAAAGTCGTCATATTTGCATAAATAAAGATGAAGAATTATTAAGTTTTTTTTAAATGTTTTATTATTTATTTATTTTAGTATATCTCTAAAACAGAATTGTAAAATATTTGGCTTTTCTATTCAAATTTTATTTGATTCAGTGGTAGATTTCGAAATGGGATATATTGAAGTTCGTTATATATGTATATAATTTAATTGTACGAACAACGAAACCAGAAATTATTCAGTAATTGTAAATCTATCTGTTTCACCAGTACAATCCTTTCAAGCATTATTCCTCGACGAGGCGAGTAATAATTAAGTGTGATGATGAGTATCATTACTTACAAAACAGTTTAATTTTCTTTTATAAAACATGCATGTATATCTTCCATACATCGTACAATATATTTATATAAAATCTTATTTAATTCCTTACGTACAACGTTTAAGCAATTTTAGCTATGTTATAATATTTGCACCATTTTGTTCAATCCATTCCATTCGATTTTCTGTTACGGATAAAGTCAATTTATCCCCGGAAACGACAGGTCCAGCCATCCTGGAGAATAATGTTGTGCTAAGCAATCAGCATAACAAATCACATGTGATCATGAGTGGGAATTTAATCTAAACAGATACCCCGATAGTAATGGACTACTTTGTCAGCAGAAGATTGACATGACACAGTTGATAAACACATGAAACAAACAGAAGCCTTGTATGCTTAACTTACCGTATTTTGATGAGTAGTTTTTTCCAATTGAATGTACAGTCAAGTTTCTTAGAACGAGTTTAATCCTTTCCATTGTTTGAATCGTTGTACGAAAAAATAGTTGTGAGATTTTCTATACGATTTATATGAAACTTGCAAAAATAGTTCAACACCGAAACAATAAAACATTTAAGTTGTAAAAATATGGTTTTTTAAATTTATGCTTAATCAATGTAGCTAATGTATTTTTGTGAAGGTCAAATGTTTTGTTATTGTATTGACGAAAAAAGAAATAATATGTTTTACGAAGGATATACGCCGTTCACTCGTCACTCATGTAGTCGAGTCACAATATCGTCAGGATTTTGTTTAATAACATATAAGCAAACAACATTTCATGTTTTCAATGACTTCAGAATATCCTTGGTTGATTGAGAATTTGTAAATTTTATTTTGGAGAAACTTTTTCCTTGACATAAGTAACAGTTTAAAATTCTTGGGAGATGGGATGATGGCAGACTGTTGGAAGGTCTTTTTAAAAATTCCATCTATAAATTATTAGCCAATGTTACAATTTATTGTTAGAATGATTTGATCAGCTTCTGACCATTGCATAGCAGGTCATAGTTTCTTCAATATTTCAACTTCGGCTTTGAACAGCAAAGAAAACTGTTCCCGGAATTTAGGCTCATAAAGCAACATTTGTTCGTTACGATTGAAATTTTTTGTACAATTTTGATTTGTTCGTTATGAGAAATTTACTTGTTAAAATGGTTCTCATATTGAGAGGGAGTTGTCGGTAGAAGCTTTCAAATTTCAGCCAATAGCGTTTAAATTTGCCTTTCGTCAAAAACCATCGTGTTGTAAAAACTTTAAAAGTATTTTGAAAGATGTTATTGAAATATGGCAATCTAGTACCTAAGAAATATTGAGATTTTAAATTATTGACTAAATGACGGATGGCTAAAGCAGCGAAAACCGTTGCTGAAATTGCCGAAATGTATTTTTTTAAAAAAGATATCGTACAAACGTTAGCAATCGTCAAGTTCTCTCTTCTTGGCTTTAACGACCTTACAGGTCATGCCGGCCATTTCTGGCTTACTAGATTTATTTTATCACGTAGCCGAATAGTCTAGTCTTTGGTACGGGGGGACGGTCCGGATGGGATTTGAACCCGGTCCTGCCGTGTGGACGGGCGCCGTTTATCACATGCACCACCGGGCCGCCCCTATCATCAAGTTAGAAGTCATAAAAAACATACTATTTTATATAAATTATAAATCCCTTTCTACTACCTAATGTCGTTCAAGGTGAGCAAACCTTGGCAACAGGTCGGTCGCAAATAAACAAACCAACTTATTAGTACAGTTTTTCACCCAACCAACCCCAAGGCTTCTCGAGCGCAAGCCCTTGTTTAAACTGCTTATCATATTTTTGCATGCATTATCACTACTCGGTACACGGCTACCCTGCTCAGGTGCATCGTACCTGCAGCTGCATCATCAGTCACAGCTCACCCCTACAGGCGGTAAAAAGTCCATCGGGAGCATTTTTCGCACTGAAACGCTTCGTGGTGAAGAGAGGACATAAAAAATTACACACAATTAACTTTCCCCTTTAATAAGTGCTTGTCACTCGAAGACGGATTGTGTGTGTGTGTCTGTGCGCCCAGCTTGATGCGTGTGAAAGCTATTAGCATAATAATCTGCTTTCTACTTCAACATCTTTTCACCGATTGCATCGTTGCCTCGTTCTACAAATCCTTATCCATAAGTGTGCGTCCTTGTGACACAGTTCCGGTGATTTGTTACATCCGGCTTCTTTCTTTCACCGTACGACATCCTGCCACCATTGGACGGGTAATAGGAACTACTGCACCAAGAGTGATAGCTTACCGCAAAACGTTGACATTAACGCGTCATGTACGCTGCAGCGAAAATGGTAAGTCGACGAAAGGAACACGAGCACCACAAATCGATAGGGGTGCAGTTGTCTTGTGTTGAGTTTGGGTTGGGTGGCCAACTTGCGAACTCTTTCCCACCCACAACAAGAACGCTGTAAAGAATGTTGTTCACAAGGACAAAGATTTCTTTTCCGATCGAAACCTTATCCACAATCCATGGGGAGTGTTTAACAGATATCAAACACACACCTAATCTGGTGACGTGGGAGGTTTCACATTACTGTACAGTATAATGTGCAAAAAAAAACATGTGTCGAGGTTGTGATAAAATTTCACCTCTTGAGGCGCGTCATGAGACAAACATCTTGGGACAAAAAGAACGAAAGGGTGACACGGTTCCCTAGCAGGGGCGGAATGTAACTATTTATCGATCGAATTTTACACTGAGTGATTTCGATTTTGCTTATTCGTTTGTTTCTTCGCAAGACATGAAGCACCATGAAGGTAGGAATTCAAAAATGGGTGATGAAAAAGAGAATGATTACAATCACCATAAAAACTACTCATGAACTTGTCAGTGTTTTAGTTAGTGCCACGTTTCCTATAGCCGCTGGAAAATGTCACAGTAATCCTTACACAATTTATGCTCCATTTTCCTCTGGTGGCACTTTTTTCTGATTCTATTCTCTCTTACCACTGCAGAAATCCATCCACCCTGAAGTCTGTTTGCAATGGTTTGCAATGACACTTTGTTCTTAGAGCTTTCCAGGTTTGCAGGTTTGTCGGTGTCGTTCAATTACTTTGCATAAATCACGTGACGGTACCGGGAAAATTCAACACTCTTTAAAAACGGCCCATGGAGGCAATTCGCCGTCTAATGCAGTGTGCGAAGTAGTGGTTTAATTGCAGGCAGCAAGACTTATAATTAAAGCGAGCAAATAATGTAATGATTGCATGTTCACGAAACCAATTCTAAAACAGGCGGCGTGGACCGAACCCTTTGTTTTCTAATGTCCTTCAGCAAATATGAATTTGTTTGACCTATTTCTAAGCCACTAAATTCCTGTGGGGGTATTCATATAACGATTAAATATGTTAACCTTTTTGTTTCTAATGTTGAAGATTTGACGTGCGAAATGTTTGCCACAGGTATTGTGTTTATTAAATATTGTGGGATGGAATAAAAAAATAGTGTAGATGAAATTTAAGGGATTGGTTCGGCTTTTGCCAAAAAAAGTTATAATTGAAAAAGCTTAATAAGACCTGAAAAGACCTCGTAATAGTTAAGTTTATTGCCTGGTCAATCAGACAGCCTTGACATCCGAATTGCTTAAAGGCCCAATTTGCCACTCTGAACAATGAGGACGTAACAGAATAGGAATTACAAATAGGCCAGTTTATAGAACCTTCAAGGTGGCTTCGAATCTTGCTCTTTAATAGCATTCAATCGTGGGTGGTTTAAAGAACACCTGAAGCAGGGTAAGACGGCTAATGGTAGATATTATTTTATGTGTTATAGGAAAATTAGAGAACTTCTATCAGATAATCAAACAAATCTTGAAATAGATAAAAAAAAATTGATTAGGTTGTAGAAAGACTTGATTTTTTACAACCTATTTTTTATTGTCTACAATGCATCATCTTTAGATCAATTTACAAAATAATACACTCACATATAAACATAATTTTGCTTTTATTTACAAAATTTACAATTTAAATTTACAAAATTTTTGGGTCAGTTATTTAAAGCCACAGTTCTTTCTACTTCTTTCTTCTTCTCCTTTTTTTAAATTTAGTCTTTAAATATTTTGCTGAGAGACGAAAATCCGCTGCTTTTAAATACGAATTTCTGTTTTTAAAGAAATACAACTTTGAAATACAAAATTAATGAAAAGAAAATGAAACATTCTGAATTCATTTATTTATTTGTTTCTAATTTAATCCCATCGGACTCTAGTGGTTTGAATGGGTTATGGAACAAATTTTAATAATGTTACCAATTTTCATTTTTTATTTCCTTATTTCCAGTCTATCTAAAAACATAATTAAAAATAAGTATCTTTCTGTCAGTATTTAAACCTTATGCACTAGCGCAAAGTCTTTCTTTGTCTTAAGTCCCATCAAAGACATGCAAGAAATAATTCAAATTCATTGCCAAGCAATTTAGGTATTCCGGGTTTTCTTCGGTTTTTCGCTACACTTTTTTCTACACAAATTTACACGCAATAACGCACTTTAAGGTGGTCGGACATGTAATTAAATGTTAAGCACAACTCATTCCCCAAAAACGGTGATGTGAATGTTTGCGGTCTTTCTAAATCGGAAGCTATACAGGTTCACCTGAAAGGGGTTTTTTGCATTGAAGCCAAAACCCCGACCGTTAGTGGTTATAGTTGGGCACGCGAGAAAAATAAGATTTTGCACCAACGGGTTTGTGCTACAACCAACTTGTCGGTGGTCCACCCATTTCGCCTCAAGGTGGTCGAGCAATGGATAGCAATGAAGAATTTTAATATTGTTATTATCGACCAAACCTTCTTGCCATGTTGTCCGTGCGCCTTGCTTCTGAGGTCAAGAAGGTTACACACTCCAGAGTTGGATCAGGTGCGGCAAACCAACGACAATAAGTAGAGAAAAGTAGAGTTGGCCATAAATTGTTCGGAGGAAGATGTGTACCGCGTTGAAACACTCTGCAGGAACTTTGGTGAATTATTGTAAGCTGCCACAGAAGCGACAGCATGATCGATTTTCTTATCCAACAAAGTGGAGTTAAATAAGTTTAATAAGATTTAATGTGTATTTGCTTAAGAATGTGAATGCTGTCAAGAATAAGGAAAGACACTCATTGTAATTTACATTTTAAACCAAGTTTTATATTTTATGGTATGGAATTATGATGTAGTACTGTTCAGAACTGACGATTAAATGGTCCCGGGGGCGAGTATATTTAGTTGTGTTATCATACAAAAAAAATCATATAAACACTTACCACTCAGTAGCTTCAACTTCAGTATCAAAACAGGATAACAAAAAAAACACTACCCCAAGTCAATGAAGAACTTCCTTTCCTGCTAGCTGACAGTGGCCACTCTCATCAAACGCACGGATACAACAGAAACCGTTGCTCATCTCCGGTGATACGCAATCAGTTCTGCTCGCTAATTAACTGATATTTAATTTTAGCAAACGGAGTTCGATACAAGCTGTTAAAACGCCTCGCGGTCCGGTTTTATAGCTAAAATATCCTTCCCGGGAAGGCGTGGACCGCGTGGATCGGTTTCAGACCATCACAGACACACAGAGCATGAGACTGAAGTATCACGTACCTGCTGGCCAGCGCAATATGGTCCATCGTGACGTTGGATATCAGTGAGTAGCATCTAGTAGGCTGTAGGCCATCTCTTCCTGCTGGCAGGCATCCCATCTCGCAGCGTCACGTGAACGTTTATAAATGGCACAAGCTAATTTTAATGGCTTAGGCACCCCAATTTCCGTACCTGGCTCACATACACCCCAAAAACACTCGCATTCACACACAGACACACACGCGCGCGCGGTCACATATTTCATCTGAATTGAAACATCGCTTATGTCGCAACACTTGTGCTGCTAGTTCTAAGCCAAACTGGCAAACGAGAACTTTTATAACGTATCGTAACAGCTGTAAAATATCTAGCCATATTGATACACATTTATAGGCAGTTAAATTATTATTGAAGCATTATTGTGGTTAATAGACGCAGACATGTATTTGTTTTTGTTATGTTTAATTCAAATTTGAAATATGCTTTTATTAGTAACACTAAGTTAAATCATCCATCACTTAGTTAAAAACTTATTAGCGTTATTTCTTTGTTATAATAGTTTAAAAGTATATTCAAAAAAGCTTCAACTGTTAACCCTCAATTTAGTGATTACTATTAAAATATTTTAAACTTTTTTATTAATAAATCGATATTTTAATTACACTTACAAAGTTTTGAAGAACTTTTGTAAAATATTTTAAGTGTTCCTTAACCACCTGTTCACATGGAACAATTCAGTTTACAATAACTTTTCCCAACAGTAGTCTTTTCTATGTTTTCTCTTTTATCTTTTGCTTTTAATGTTGTAAACATTTTCAGCTTGTTCATTTATAAGAGTTTTATGTTAAGAGTATTTACATTTCCTAAATTAGATTTAAATTTTGACTTCAACAAATTAACAATATTAATTGACTTCTTCTTCTTCTTGGTTTAAAGAACTCTGAGGTCATGCTAACCGTTTGAGGCTTACTAGACTTACTTTTATCACGTAGCCGGATAGTCAAACCTTGCTGTGGGGGGAACGGTCCGGATGGGATTTGATACCCGCTCCTGTCGTGTAGAACCGGTGCCGTTTATCACATTCACCACCGAGCCCTAAATACTTAATTAACATAATTAATTGACTAAACAAACGTATAAAAAGTTATTCTAGTTACTTCAGATAAAACTTTTCCCTTTAAGTACTTTCTATGCTTCCTTTCACTGAAGCGAAGAAAGTCCCCCAGTGCGTTCGACCGGAATTTCATTGGCCAAGATCAGTGCATCGCTGCATGGTTGCTGGTGCATGTGTTGGGGCGTTGTTTTCGTTATCATTTTACACTGTCCACGCGGCCAGAAAACATATAACTACACCGATTATAGGAGAGAAAGAAACAAGAGCGCAATAAAGCGCAAGAGAGAATAGGTATATAGAAAAAAAGAGCACCCAGCACCGCCACGGCTCTCTGTCTATCGAAGTAGGCTTGTGCGATAGTGTGCGATATAAAATGAGCCGTGGGTAGGTATAGCGACATCGTTTGCGCGTGGTGGGTCAAAGCTCGAACGCCTTCGATGCGTAGTTGTGTCGCCATGCCGCTTCGCCTTTTGTGAGGTGATTAGGGGCGTCAAACCCATACAAAGTTATTTTGTAAAAAAATGTGTAATAACTACATGTTAATGTAAAAAATTTGAAATATTTTTTTTTTCATTAGTGTGAATCCTTTTCATGAAAACGTAAAATGTTAGATTAATTTATAAACTCCAGAGCAAGTCGATATTTGTGTATTAAATAAACTAAGTAGGCATTCTTCGCCGTTATGATATGCACAACTTTCACTTTCCTTCTTTTTATTTGCTGAAACAAATATGCTCCCATTTGACAGCTCTGACTTGCGGGCAGAATTCACAGTTTGCGATCGCGATGCAGTGTGTGCGGTGTAGTGTGTGGCACACTTCGACAACCGGTCGCAACGCAGCAGTCAACAAAGCATTGCTAGTAGTTGTGATAGGTGCAGAAGCCGATGACAACGTCTAGCACGGGCCGACCTGTAACACCGTACGGAATCGGTTTTCGTTTTGCTTTTTCGCCAGTTTCCCTACAACCTATCAACCGTACAGTGCGCGTAACGGGCCATCCCTTTTGCATTGTTTTTGCTAACAGCTGTGTGTCTGATGTGTTTCGCAATTCCGCGGTTTAAGATCGATTGTGTTGTGCCGTGAAATCTGTGCAAAAGCATTAAACATTACCCAAACGTTGTCGGTGTTACGTTGTGAATTGTAGTCGGTTTTTCGTGTAAAACCTCTTGTCCTCGTGTGGTGTGGTGATTCAGTTTATTTGTTATCGATAGACAGAGCAACAAAAAAAGGGCCTCGATACGATAGGGCCCTACCCTTTCCGCCGTGTGACGACGCAGCGATCGAAATCACCCATCGGAGTAAACGGTACGAAGTGCGCATGTTTGCCAAAACAGTGTGATCAATGCGATGTTTAAGCTGTGGGGGACTTGCCAGTAAAATGACGTTATTGCTCATTACCATTTAGATCGCATCACGCATCACCCCCACATCGGTACGGTTGTTTGGTTGTGTATTGGATTAGTCATACCGAGTGGGGTGGCCGGTTCTGCACAGCACCTAGCGCTTGCTGTGATCCCCGTCGCTATATGGTTGTGGATTATTGGTGTGTGCAGACGGCTTAACGCGTTGTCGTCGTCGCATGCTTTGTTCTCGTCACCGTATGAAGGTGTAGTACAGTCCAAAACACGCTCTACGCACACTATAGTAACGGCGCAAACGATCGGACGCGGCCACGGTTTCGATGTGCCAGCAGCACCACAGCCAACCGACCGTGGTGGCGTATAATCTCGGTGATGCATGATGGCGGTCGGATGTCGCCGTGAGTTCGATCAAACAAATTGATATGACGCAGATATGCGCGAGACACATACAAAACAACGATGCATTCGCGCATACAAATGCATAAAGGGATGGAAAATTACCTTCCAAGCGGTAAAACGTGGGGGATACAGATTCATTTGTTTGCTGGTTGATTAGACACAGTTAGATAGATAATAAAGTGGACCACTAAATGGGAAATGAGTGGGTCGCATTAAAACTAGTTTCAATTAAACGGTTTTGTCGTGTGATCAATTCATTAGGAAAAATCATTCAAAATACCTAAAGCGATCGAGCAACACACAAACACACAGGCAGAGCCAGCCGCAGTTCTGATCAACATACCGGTTTCTGATTCTAAAGTGCAAAGCAAAATAGAAAAAGTCACAGAAAAACGAGTTTTTTTTAGCAAATTCCCCGTAAACGCCTCATTAGAAAATGCTTGCTAAGAAGCTTTTAACGTAAATTTAACCAAACTTACCGTTCACAATTCTAAATTGGGGAAATAATTATCGCCATTCTTTCGAATTTTTCCTGCATTAATTGGATCAAGGTTGTTTGCAAATCGTGGCTCTATGATAATGAGCTGCACATCCTATTAAATTTCTCGCACGGATTTAGGCAAAGAAGCAAACAAGCGTATCGGGTCGAGGGTGTTTAAAATATAGATATTGGTACACGACAATAGCAAACTTCATGTCTGTGTATTTCGTTAAATTTGGATTTTATAAAAAAAATTATACCCGATGAAGATCGTAAATCTATTCAAAATTAACTCCTTGATCAAGTCTCTCTTATAAGTAAAAGAAAAGTAAATTTCTATCAAGGTTGCTTACTATCGGGAGTTAGATTTTATTATCAGTAAAATGAGATTAATTTAATGTTTTGAAATTTTAAAGCTCATTTAATATTATACGATTATACTGTGGAGATCGTTTCGTGTAGAAAATTGATTAAATTATGTTTAAATATGAATTATGTGTAGAATGTAGAACCTAGAACAAAAAAGCTATTGGCAGAGTGTTTCATATCGTACATATTTAATGCACTTTTATGAAAATCTTAATCTTTAATCTTCATCTGCTTCTGGTTTAACGTTTCGTTCGCTACTGTACATACGCGAATTAGCAGCTCGTGATGTGTCGGTCGACCAATTTGCGTCATCGGAACTCCACTAATAGGCAAAGAATCGCAACAGCATCACCATTTGACACATGCACATACGTACGCATCGTTATGCGCCCGATACATACCGAACGCATTTTTATAAGCTTTTGCTTCTTTAAACACGGAAGAACAAAATCAGGAAGAGTGACAATTCATCTGTGAAATTCCAGCGGAGATGAACCAGGTCAAACCACATCCAGATCCACACACACACACAGTTCCAGCTGGTGTAGTTTCACGTTGAAACGTATCTAAGACCCACTCTCTCTCTCTCTCCCTGTCGGTTCTGTATTAAGACTTATAAGGGTTCTTAAGATATTGCGTACTTCACTGCACAATGCTTCTTCAAACACGGCACAGGAACGGCAAACGGCGGGCCACCGCACGAAAGTACAAAAGCACGAAAGCATCTGTAATATCTATACATATATTCGATAAATATTTAATAGCACAACTTCCGTCAGTTCCCCACATCCGTACGGTGTACTGGACGGGGGGGAATACGGAAAACCCATAACCACCTTTTCGAGAAGATGGCTACAGGAGCGTTCCAACATCATGTAGCATCTTGTTGTGTATTCAATTCCATTAAAGAGCTTTTAAGGGATGTCACCCAAAAAAAAATCGCCAATTTTACCACCCACAATTAGATGAAATCACCCACCTTCTTAGCCTTTCATCCCTTCATTGTACATACAGCTACCCAATTGATGCTAAAACAGTTCGCTACATTATGTGTGTCGTTTTCTCTTTGTTCTTCGCGTTCGTTTCATTCCATTCCAACATTCGACTCATTTTCTTCCTCCGGACGTTCATCGTCAACGGTCGCCACCACCTCACCACACTCACTCATTTCTTGGGGGGTCCTCGCATACCTGGGGACCGTGTCCGCGCAGAGCGATGAGACTAGTGTCCGACATCTACAATGAAAGCATTGAAACATCACTAGGAGGAATCGCGAAGCATCTAACGCAAGTAAATATTACACTGGTTTTTGTCATAAAGTTTCAGTTCAACTCGTACGACAGGTCACTTCTTTTTTTTTTGGTTTTTCGTTACCTGTTTGTGGGGTGTGGGATAAGGATGGATCGGCACGGTGGACGAACTTTGCGTCTCAACATCAACGGTCAAACGTGACCTACTGTTGAGCGTTGCACTATAAGCTTAGCGGGCACCCGCTCTTTATAAGGCTTCATCACCAACTTGCACTCTATTCTGTTCTTGTTTTTCTTGTATTTCTTCTAACTCATCCTTCCGCCCGGAATGAATGAACCATAGACGCAAGAATCGCGAGGACTGCCGAACCAACCACGCCACCAGCAACACCAGCAGCAGCAGCAACAGCAGCAGCAGCAGCAGCACTTTGTCACCTTAGGCAGTCTGAAGCGTTGGGGCGAACAGTCGGAAGACGACCGTGGTCAGCCCCGTCCACGTCCGACCGATTACAGCCAATTTGCAGCGAACTTTGAAGCCGGTCCGAAACACCCCGTCTGTCCGTTTCCGTGCGATGCGCAGATCAACAGCCGTTTCGTAATCTGGTACGTTGTCTAAGCAAAATCTGGGCTCTTTGGAATCGATACGTTTGCTGTTGCGGTGCATTTTCTAGTTGCAACAATGTACACCGAGGTACCCGACCAGGTTCCGGGAGTATTGTTTAAACTGAAGCGACGTTTTGTGTCGAATTTAGTGCTGCACAGTGCCTTCTTTTAAAAGTACGATAGTATGCACGTGTCCTTGGAATAATAATAACCTTCATTTGGGTTAGAGGACCAAAACATAGTGCCCGAACCCCTCCAGGTGAGTGGGCCCCTGGTGTATGTGTGTGTGTTATTCATTTTTCTCGCTCATCCCATTTCCGGTTTGGTTTGCAATTGAAACGGAACATATTCAAACAAGATTGGCAGGTATTGATTTTTGCTCACTTTTCTTTTTTGGTTTGTGGCGGGAGTTTAAGGACGGGATACGTACCAAATGGTTAAAGTCATTGAGTGCTCACCAGCTTTTGATGAGCCGTACAGTGCACGTAACATTATCGGTTTTTGGTACCTAACTTGACGTTGCTGCACGGCACGTCAGAATACTTACGGATAGGGTCACGTCCAAGCAACAAGGGGTTTGTTAGGCGGTCCAAACCCTGACAAAACCGATGCAGTTGCCCTCGAAACATTCGGCATCGATCTTCTAGTGGCTAGTAGATTAATTTCCGCGTTTTGAATCTATTCCTTTTCAGGGAGGGTGATATCTCGCAGCTCAAAGTCGATGCAATAACCAATAGCACGGATGAAACGTTGACGGAAAAGAATCGTGTATCGAAGAAAATTTTCGGCCGTGCCGGTGCTGCACTTACTTCGGCCATCGTTCACGACGTAAGAAGTAAGTATGGCTTCAACGGTGTTATTACCGAGAGATCGACCTAACCGATCCGTCGGCAGGGTTTAATTGAATTGTATACATTTCCTAGTGACTACGCCGCCCGCTAACGATGTGGACAAAGTATTTTCGTCTAACATGTCTAACGTTACGCTTCTTTTCTTCTTGCCTCCACTATCGGAATAGGATGTAAAACTGGGGAAGTTCGTGTTACGCCAGGATTTTTCTTACCATCGAAGTACATTATTCACACCGTCGGTCCCATATACAGTGAGAAGTACAGGACAGCATCGGAAGCGACGCTGCATGCTTGTTATCGGTAAAGAAAAAAAAACCCATTTACAATGGCGGCACAACCACGGCAATATGGTTGTGGGCGACCGGGACGATCGGTAGACTTGAATTTCCAATCTAACGGGAATTTGTTTTCTTCTTCGTGCGGTCTGTTTTTTTTTTTTACAGTAACGTGTTGTACAAAGCAAGGGAACTAGGATTAAGAACTGTAGCCCTATGTGATATTAGCTCGGTGCAGCGCGACTTCCCACCAGACACTGCTGCTCACATAGCATTGAGTAAGTATAACAGAACCGTACCCTTCCGTGTATCATGTTAAAGCAGCGAAATGTTTGCTTCTTCTAGGGACCGTACGTCGTTTTCTGGAGCAATACCGTGCCGAGATTGTGATAGTTTGCCTTGAATCTAATGCACGCAGTATCTACGAGGTACTAGCACCGCTGTACTTTCCGCGCGATTCGTTCGAGGAACGAAGTGCTTTGTGGCAACTGCCGAAGGACATCGGGGGACTGTATGGTGAACCGCAGCTAGCTGATCGTCAAATTCGCATCATTCACAACCCACAGCATTCCGTCATGATAGAAGGTACGTACGACAGTGTCGCTTCGAATTTCATTGTGTCCCTGCAACAATCGAGTTGATTAAACGAATCGTTTCATCGATGATGTGCGGTGCATATCGTCGGAACGTTGGAACGGTGAATTTTTGTAACTTTATGAATACTGTTCCATGGTTGAAGAACAACGCTTGTTCTTTTGTGAAAATTACATCAAACATTTGTTTAACATAATTGTCACATAGTAAATCGATTCTTGGTCCGGAACACTTAAGCGTCTGTAAGGATAATGATCATTTAGTGGCAGTTTTTTCATCAACAGAAAGGTAGACAAAATGTGCCACGTGTCGAAGGATCTTGGCCATTGCTTGTACGAATAATTACACATTATGGTAAAGGTAAACATTGAAACCGATTACCTGGTGTATCGCTGTCGTAATACGTAAAGCAGTGATGAGTTCTAACCCTTTTTATAAGCTGTCGTGGATGTTATGTTTTGTTGTTGCTGTTGTCTAGAACACTCCATGAAACATTACCATACGTCCATGTGTCATGATTTGTTACTGAAAGGGTAGAGAAACTACTTCACCATTAGAACCATTAGCGGGAAGGGTTTCTTATCACTTTTCGATCATCACTGTGTGAAAACTCATATGCTCGTCGTTGATAGCCAAAGACCACACGGGACTACGGTTGACATATGACGCTTTGTGCTGGCAATCGATGCAATACATTGTTGTGCTGCTCGGGACAAGAGTTAATCATTTACGCAGTGTGCTTTTATGTAGCGCTAGTCTTTCGAAGAGAAAGAGGCATACTGTGGATGTATTAAGGAAGAGGTTACTTTTGTCGGAGAGGAACATTTAATGCAATAGGTAATTGTTTTTCATTTTAAATTTTATCTAATCGGCTTCCCACTACATGATATTAAATGGAGTTTACAAATCACGAAAAGTAATTTTATTAATTTAACCTATTGATGTAATCATGATGCATATGTACAGCGAATGTTTGACCATAAACACACATTCAGATGAAGGTGAAGATCCGGTTTCAATGATATAGCACCATTCATAATATCTTTACATAAGAATATTTGCGTTTAGGAACGTTTGCCTCTATTCTGCAAGAATTGATGATGAACTATTAAGATAAGCATGTGTTGACTTACCTTATATTTCTATCTTGCTGATATCATGCCTTCGTATCAAATGTTTGCATCCGTCGGTGAATGCCTTGAAGAGTAATATCTTGTTGCTTCTTCATATTGCTACGGAACAAAATGATTGTAACTAAAAAGATACTTTGAACGTTATTAACACTTGTTGTAACACTTGTTGCAATTTGATTTTCTTCCGGTGGTGTAATTACACTTCTGGGGACGGTATGCGAGAAAACAAACGAGGTCTCTGTAACGTGATTGGCTTGAAAAAATAGTTTTAATTTTATACACTTGGGTGGCCCCCGAGGCACGAGGCCCCCGCAGCCGCTAAAGTTGCTTACCATTTAATCCGCCACTGTTTATTTCCCATTAATCATGTTTCATGATCTACTTCCGTCCTGTAATACTTCCAACTCGAAATCTTAAGGAGGTTCTATTTATTCTTATTTTTCTATATTATTTTAGACATTATCGAATATTGCATATTAAGTTTAATTTCTCTCTTCTTGGCTTTTAACGACCTTACAGGTCACGCCGGCCATTTCTGGCTTACTAGACTTATTTTTACCACGTAGCCGGATAGTCAGTCCTTGCTACGGGGGACGGTCCGGATGGGATTTGAACCCGGTCCGGCCGTGTGGACTGGCGCCGTTTATCACATGTACCATCGGGCCGCCCTCGATAGTTTAATTATTCACGATTAAGTTTAATTATTCATTAGATAAAAGAAACAAATCTTTGAACATGAAAACAGTTAAAACAGCGTACGATAAATCTTTGAAATGGGTAACACATCGATTGCGCCTATGGTTAGGCAATTTGCAAAGCACGTTATCATGGATTCATTTTCTTGGCTTGATTTTGCTGTTAGCTTGAGATCTTAACGTAAAGATATGAAGTTTAATTCTTGTTTTCTTTGTGTTTACCGTTGTGATTATTAAATTTGGAAAAAAAATCTATCATTATTGCGTGGAAAATAGCTGCATTCCCAGCATGTTATGTTAGTAATGTTATTTCTCACCGATCCTTCTCACTGTATTGCTCATCATATACCGGAGCACGAGAGAGCAACAAGATCTAGAGATGCTGAGCGATCTTTGCTCTCTGCGGAAGCAAACGCATTCTTCTTTTGGCGTCTGCTATCAATTCGCTGGTGAGATGAACGATCGCTGTGTCACTTGTCGCTGGCACTGACTCCCGAGCAGGTGGCGGTGCGTGTAAGGAAACTTTTTCCCGTGTTGTTTTAGACGTTGTTGGCAGCATCGAGGCCGTTGTTGTTGTTATCGTATCTCGCCTTACTGCCTTAGTCCGTTTACAGAGTGCGCGGTTTCAGTGTTGTTCTCCGATGGTGGACAAATGTAGTATTACTCTTATCAAATTACGACTGCTGCTGTCCCCAATAGCCACCCAAAACGACATCAGTAGTGAGCGGAAACGGCAAAATTGCAAAAAGACTTGAACATCAACTTCGTCATCAGAATGATAAACGATTCGTTTGAATTTTCCTGTAACGTTTGCTGGTGTTATTTGATGGATCCTTATTTACGTTGCTAATGTATTTCGTTCGATTTCAGCCGATGACGATTCTGACACGAGCCCACACGATCTGGAAATGGGGTCCGACGTGGAGTATAGCAATATTAACCTTAGCCTGGCAGCTCCACTATCCGGTGCAGCTCATTCCTTCACACAAATGCAGGTAATATATGATTTAGTATAGTTAGTATTAAGAATAATTCAAATTTCGATACGATTTTTCAATTATCAAGCTACCTGTATCCTTTAAAATGAAGGCTTGTACAAGCAATTGAACAGTATTGTAGGATTGATAGAGAAAGCCTGCATTGTATGTAACGCAGTAAGCAAGTCCAAATGGATAAATGTTATACTATCTTCTGCAACATGGAACAATATTTGCTCGTACTGTAGCGATAAGATTCTGTTTTACCTGTTACATTGCTATATTTACCTGTTGAATCCTTTCACAAGTGTCAGCATTTCAAATCCCACATCAAACAGTTGTGACGTACTTGGAATTACAGTTACAGCTACTTGAAAAAATTCAAGTGCGGCTTTTAGTCCTATTTTTCATAGTACTAAGTAAGTACGGTATTTTGTTGATAAATTAATAGGTTTTGTTAACAAGAACAAAATTAAGTTTTGAATTAGAGTTTAAATGTTGTACAATCTATCGAATTTCGATCAATTTTCTTTCCTGGTTTAGAGGTGCAGATAGTTAACGCTTTTATTTCTGGTAGGCGTAGAATTAGGATAATTGTTTATTTAGTAACATTTATTTACTAGAATCATGTGTTTAAAATAGACTATAAGAATTTTGAGTTCGTTCGTTCGATTTCTTTTTAAAAGACTTGAAAAATTTTCTCAAGAACGAATAAATTAGACTATTCGAGTTCATTTAATTTCTCACAATGTGGTGTGAAGTTAACATTCGATCATGTGAAACTTACTTCACAAGTATATGTCGAGTTTTCAACACACTTTTTGTTCTGTTATGAAAACAAATCCTTAAAATTGTTGATAATTAAACTGCAATGAAGAATATTTTTTTCTTTTATTACATTTCTTGCAAAAGTACCTCCTAGGCAACTTCACGTTTTTTTATTTGATCTTTCAATAGCAAATGCATTCAATTCCAACTACTACTTTCTATTCTACTACTTTCAACGTGTACAGACTTATACTAATATAATTTATTTCGCTTACAGGGAGATTTAGATCGGCAACGTCTGTTAGGCGATCGGCCACGTATGGTCTATGAAAGTGTGCTTGACGATGGCTTGGAAGGAATAGAGCATCAGGAAAGGTAAGTGAGCTTGTCTATCTTTAGCGTTGTTTCCTTGCTTAAATTGTTCAGCGATTTATATTATCCAGCAGTTACATTGCTTTGTAGAACGATTCGTTTATGCCAAGTTTTATTTACTGTATTCTGCTGTGAAGTATACTAGCACCTTGCGGACGTAAAGCCGATATAGTTAAAGATATGTACGGAATAATTAGATTTCGCTTTCTCTGATACAGTTGTCATGTCGCTTAGCTTTAAAATACGAAACGAACTGATAAGAACCGTCACCGTAAGCTTTTAATTTGATATGCGAGAGCTTCCATCATGGTAGGGCGCGTGCGTTTATCTACAAAGCTTCTATCGCCAACCCGTTTGAAGCTCTAGCGCGAAAGCTTCCAAATATGCTGCACCGCCAACTGTGTCGATTGCTCTAAGCTGCGTGTGTGCTTTTCATTATCCTTTGATGAGCTTTTAGGATATGTTTTTAATGAGCCTATAGGGGTTTTGTCATTACATAAGTGCTGCGAGTTAAACGATACTTGAAAAGGAGACATTGGTTCTTCTGCAAGGTCAAGCCATGGCCATGTGCTTTGTTGATTGCCCTACTGGAACATTGTACAAGACAGGCCGATAAAAACGCATTGGAGTGCCTCGCCGTTAGTGCATTAAATTATTAACCTACACACACCCTTTGCATCCACAATGGTCACCAAATGCAATCCATATCGTCGTGCACTCTGTAGTATTTTGATTTGTTCTGGACAATGTTCTGGATGACCCGCTTTCGTGACCAGTAAAGAAATGGTTCAATCGATGTTCATTGATCGCTTGGAGTATCATTGCTATGTCGTATGATGTGTCTGTGTGTTTGCGTCGATAATTGAATTTTATTCTCTATACATGTCTCGTAGCGGCAGTCAAGACCCTTTCCTTTACGTTGGTTGGCGTGAAAGTTCGAGTTCGTGCAGTATAATATCTTTAGTAGTAGAAGAGACGGATTCGAACAAAAGGCAGCAGAAAGATAAGTTGTTCTAACCTTATGACGCCGTTCCCTGACACCTGACGCAGTGTGTAGCGAGAATGGAACACGTAGTTTCTGACGCAAACTTTCATAGGTGGAACAAGAATCGCTTCCGGTTTGTTAGGATTCGCTGTTATGTTATAAATAGTATCAGTTTTTTTTTCACTCATCCAGAATGACCTAGAACCATTCATCCCTTATCGGTATCCTTCACCGAAAAAATAAAATCAACCAGCCCAGACAGTACCTCAATTTCGGGTAAAATCCTTATCCACGAATTGAAGGGTAGAATATTGTTGTGATATTTTTAGGACACATTCAAAGCATTGCATTGTATGTTAGTGAGAACGTTAGTATGTATTTCCGTTAAAAATAAGTAACACCCGCACAAAAGGGCTGGGCATGATGTTGAAATCGATGAACCCGCTTCCTTTGCGTCATCGTTCGACAACATTTTGCTTGTTGCTGTTAATTATCGTTACTCACGTCATTGGTTATGTTTCTTCAAGGATAGTTTAGTTGCCAGTAACGACTATTTATGGAGTTCTAGTTGAGTCATGGTTCCCATTATCATGTTTTCTGTTCAGTAGTACAACCGAACTACCCGTAACGTAAATGTTTAGCCAAATATATCGCAGGCTCTAACTGCCCTCCACTTTCAATTGCGCATCATTTTTTCGGGTTGGGTAGAAGAAAGCATCATGCGACATGGTATAATATAATATATAAATACATAAAAATAATGGAAGTGATTTATGAGAAGAGCAAAATAACATTTCGTCTCAGATAAACCAAAAACAAAACTCCCCAAAACAAATAGACAACTCCCATGTGGTGATGTATTTCGTTCAAATTCAACAAGCATGACAATGATTGTTGTCGTAGAAAGATAAAACGAAGCTGTAAGAGTATGATCTCTTATTTAGCACATGGCAAAGAATTCAACTTTTTTAAAAGCAACGATGCAGCATCCCTCACTGCTTACGACCCGAAAACGTATTTAATCGCGACACCACCGTATCATCTCTCGCAACCAATCCATCTGCAATATGACGGTTATCATTCTGCAGTAGTATTCAGATTATACCTCATAATCATAAAACCTGCGTCATTTGGTACCCGCGTGTGGTCACTAGCTAAACTTTCGGCTCATATAATGTGTTTGGGTTATTTTTTTTTCTCTCTGCTCCGTTCATAAATTCGAAACAACCGCTGCAGCTATTTGTTTGCGAACGAGATCTTAACAAAGCGGAAGAGATAACCAAGTGTCGCACTGAGTGTAGTGCAATTTCACATACAATTCCCCTTGATTCGTTGTACGGTCTTGCTCGCTAAATCCTTCGTATTGCTAGTATTTGCTGTACTGTTTTTTTTTTACAAAACTAACTTTCATCATAATATGTATTGGTTTGAAAAACTGGCGGGAAAAATAGTTTCATTATTAAATTGTAAACATAATATACACATGTACGCCTGCCAAACGATAGTAGAGAAAAACAACAATTTCGGCCACACTAATTCACTTTTCATTTCTTTTCCCAAACTTTTCACCCAACATCTTCAATGTTTAGTTCACCTTTGTTGGTGGATTGCGAGTGAGTATTTGCAAAATTTTTCCTCCATTTATCTCTCTCTCTCTCTCCTAATGACGAGTATATTATTACTTTTATAACTTCCTAGAGCAGTAAAGTTAACCATACGTATTTTACCGTGTTTTGCTCGCTGTAAACGAGCCACGACAGTTAGCTTTAACGTTTGGCCACCTATTTGCAGTAGCGTTAGTCGTATGGAATTGTTTCCCTATTCCTATTTGTTTCTATTTGGTTTTGTTTTGTGTCCCAAAGTAAATAATTAGTTTTAGCATTGACGCTCAAATTATATCGAAAATTACATCATTTGAATGCGGTTACTATTTGTTTTTTTAAATTTGAATATTTTTTATTGTTTTCCCGTGTATTCGATTCACGTCGAACCATTCTCGAGATGCATGACGCAAACAGTGACTGTGCCTCATTAGCCTGAGTTCCCGTTTTGTGCCAGCTCCATCTTTGCCAAATATGTCGCTAATTATTGCTCTGCTAACGCCCTTTATACATCATTTTTTCTACTCGCTTTATAATGTTGCTTTTTCCTGGTTACATTTGAATCCATTTGATTGTTTCCTACATTGTGTTCCTGTTGTTTGTTTGTTTTTTTATTATGTTTGGTCTGATTTTCTTCTATCTCGTTACCAAAAACATGTAGCAAAAAAAACTCACTATTATATCTCATAACTCGTATTTGCTTTTTTAATTGGCTTTACAGTTTTGCACATACTTATACAATCGCTACCACTGATTACATTTAAAATGAAATATTGTTAACCTTTTTTTTCTTTAATGTTTAAAAATGGTTTGAAAACAATACGAAAGATGATTGAAGGGAAATGGTACAGTGTGTAACGAATAGAACAGTTCTCATAAAGCTTTTTCTGACGTCATCGTTCAAGGGTGAAAAGCGAACAAATATGTTCAATGCATGTCCTGATAAAAAAGGAAAAGCACACCTTCCATGGTGAGAAACAATGGTAGTACACCTCACCGCTCACTAATGAGTGAGTAGAAGTGAACAAGATGATTTCTCTCACAAACAAGACATCAAAACTCGATGGGATTCGATTACTCTCTGTTGGCGTTTCAATGTTGGCGGCTTAAGCAAGAGAGAGAGAGAGAGAGAGAGAAGCGAAAACGCAACCACAGTACACACAAAATCATATGTTAGTATTTGGGTTGTTGTGCGAAAGCGAGGGCACTACACTTGGGTCACGCGTTTCCACTCACCAGAGAGCGCCAACTTGTAACATTTGGTGTCTGTGGTGTAACGACGATCATGGGCAAACCCCCAGTTTCTAGTATCGCATGTACGGTGTGTGCTGTCAGTTAACGAACGACACTCGACTTTTCAACAGTTGAAATTAAGTTTTTCCTCCGGTTTGGCGCAGTAGTGGCGAGAGCTTTAGTTGCGCTCGAAACATTCAATACCGTTTATGGTGTGTTTCGCATCTTCGTTTGGTCTCGTGATTTCGGTTGCGGTTACATTCTGTTGCCCACCGCTCTAAGAAGCTTGCTGTGTGCTTTGGTGGAATATTTTCGCGTGTTTTTTCTTCCATGATCGTGCCCGAGACGACCGGAATTGCAGCGATTAGCAGCAAACATATCATACCACATCTACTGTAACGCCACAGTGAAACAAAGTGTGACCATTGCGTGTGGGAAACGTTCATCGATTTTCACCATCTCATCGTCCTTGCAAAACAGTGCTGGTCGTCGTTTTTTGTTTCCTTTCGGATTTTTTTTTTCTTTTTGTTTGCCTCCCGTGCGCTACCGTTGTTCAACCGCAGCCGGATTTTTCCCGCTGATCAGGAGGAAAATTCTATTTTTAAACGATGATATTTTCCTTCCCATCCCGTGTGTGAAGTGAGAGCGAGCGCCAGCGTTTCTCATTACGCTCGTAGTTTTCACGATAGCAATCTGAAGTGAGCGAGAAAAGTTGAAAGTGAAAGAAGAGAGGAAATGTATCAGTTTTCCCTTTACCAACGGCGACGCTTTTCCGGCATTTGAGTGAATTGCTATTTTCGAGCATAAAATCGTTACGGTGCATTACCACGCAAAACAGTGTCCCGACAACAAACGATCCCAACAACGCGCGTACATTCACTGTGTTTCCCCCTAAAGCCGGAAGCCGACGAAAGTGTGTTTGAAAAATCGAAAGTGAAACAGTTTGCCGCTAAATCTTTTCACCAAAAGATTCTAAATCTGTTTTGGGATAAAATACAGCAGCGAGAGCTACATCTTCTTGCGTGCCGGAACAACAGTTTTCTGCTCTGCTCTGTTCAATTATTGAGCAATTTTCGGGGCTCGGGAATATCGGTCTTTTGTGCGGGAAATTACCGGCCGGAAAATCTGTTTCCTTAACCACGGTAAAAACAATCGGGTGTAGTGAATAAACGATAAACAGAGTGCTGTATGAAATAGTTGTTTTAGCAAAAAGGTGTATTTGTGGTGTTAAAAAGAGTTCTGCTGAGTAAGGAAAAAATCCCTCTTTATATTTATCCATCTCATCACCATCGCCTTGCTATTGTAAACATGGCCCAAATGGTGACAATGGAATCGATCGATCTGAGCGATGCGACCATCAGCATACCGCCCGAAATCCAGGTGGACCAAATACACATCGAAACACCGGAGGAAAGGTGAGAACCGAAACCAAAGATACAGCCAATAGTTGTTCCTAAACACGCTGGGGTTGGGGGTACCGGTTCCAGGAAGAACCATCGCAAGGGAAACCAGGGGTAGACACAATTTTCTGGCGTCTAAAAATAACCTATGCATCAGTGCCAATCTATATCGCGCTTCCTCTCTGGAGGCATTGGAAATGAATCGAATAAACCCGAGTTCTGATGGGGCACACTCTAGTGCAACCAATGGCCCCGAGCCAACCGTTTTTTCTGTTCGAATAGCTTCACGCAACCGATCGATCGAAGTGGCAAATGATTATGAATGTTTTCTCCTTAACACCGGTACAACCGGAGGCGAAACGACGCCAGGCAAGGAAAATGCAGTTGTGATAAGAAAGTGGATTCGTACGAGCGTCCGATTAGAAGGCGCCACCCATCATGAGTATGTACGGATTGGAGTCGCTTTTGTCATGCTTTTCTTTATGCTTCGCCCCCACCACCGCCCAAGACGCAATATATCGCCCATTTCGTGTCCTGATGAGAAGGGCCCAGTATCATTATTTGCTGATATTCATGAATCATGTTTGGTACTTCACTCATTGTGGCGGTACGCGGTAAACCGGACGATGTGCGGAGCTAACGCAGCAAACATCCATTAGGATATTGAATATCATCTGCAAATGGTTGTGTCAACGACACAAAAAAAAAACACGAGGTAACACATATTAATAATACATTGCACTGCACATCGGCAACCGCCCTTTGTGTGGTCCATACGGTGGCCCAGAGAAATCGGCAAGACCCGTTGGAAACTGGTTGTGGTGAAATTACTTTGGGAAATGAAAATGAATACGGTGATCCATATTTTGGTTTTTTTTTTCACCATTTCCCTTACGAAAAGGGATAAGGCTTATAAGTAAGCAAACCAGCATGCAGAACGGTTGCCTTCAAAAAAAGGTACGTGAATAAATTTTATATTATTCAGTGCAACGTTCTGCTTTGAATTTGTGTGTTTCTTTTGCTTTGCGAGAATGTGTTCAAGATCCCTCTGATACGGGGATAACCGAAAATAGGGAACACAAATAATAAAACACCATTTATAATGGACAGTTGTACATATTACAGGTGTATTTAAACTTAATGGAATGCTTTTTCACTCCTCTTTCAGACTTAAAAGTCCCCTAATTTATTGTCTGTTTTTATGATAATTAGGACTTGTCACGTAATTGAAAAATCTTTCTTTAAATGTTTGGGGGGAATGAGATTTGATCGAAGACCTTCAGTGTACTGGAATTATCGCCATACCTCACCACCATGAGACGGTTTTCTCCGAGAGGAATGCTTTAAGGGTATTAAAGTTGCAATGGTACACTATCATTTATAGAAATACGAATGAGATGTAAAAAAATGTTTATCACCTATTATGATGTTACAGTTTTTCTACTTTATGAGAGCAGTTTTATAATATTTGTCGAATCCCTTTTTGGCACCCGCAGATTACGCAGAGCCAATTTTAAAGGCAAACACACACGAATGATCGAATTTGCTGTGTGCTTAGTAATGGTTGTTGTTGTTGTTGGTTGGTGTGGTGCGATAAACCCGATTTCCTAATTAGGCAGCCGATGTTAAATACCTTCACGGCGACGGCATCGCAAACTGAACTGGCAAAAGACGTGAGCGCGCGCCCAACGAACCGGCAAACCCTGCTGCGAACGATGTGTTTTGCCACGAGTCTCGAAAGTGTGTCCAAATGTAACATTTTAGTCTAAACATGGTAATGATCGAGTGGAGCATATTACCCTTTGCAGCCACAACCACCTTATGCCCCCTAATGTTCAAGATCGTCTGCAAAACCTGTTGGAAAACATCCATTTGTGTTTAAATGGACAGCAACCAACAAAACACGAGGTAATTGGCTGTTTTTGCTGCGTTGGGAAAAAAATCAGCAAAATGCGCAATTGAAAATAATTTTATAATTTCCCTTTCTTTCCTATTGATCCCTGTAAATTCGCTCTCACAAAGCCTCATTTGCACTACTGCAAAACCCTAATTTTAAGTCCATTTTGTGGATCCCAATTTTTGGTGAAGGAAGGGCATGAAAATAATCTTCCAAAAATGGTCCAGACAAATATTGCTCACACTCAATGCGATGTGTCTGTGTGTGTCGTAGGTTAGCTTTACCGCCACCTTTCACGCCAAACGTGACATTCTCCTCGTTGTGAGGCACGTTTGGGGATGCAAGCAACGGTTTTGGGTGCGTTCCACTTGAAGGCTTCGACCGTCATACGCATTGTGTACCGGAAACGTGATAGGTATAGGTGTCGGTGAAATCTCACCATGACCTACCCGTGTCTTTACTGCTTCCTTACGTTTGCAAAAACTGGCTTGTAGCAGCACCAATGGAGGAAGTTCTGAAAATAAGCTCGTGTTGGGGGATTTCAAAAAATAATCATCGCAAAGAGAACAATAATTAGTTGTTACGTTTGACAAAAGCCTATATTGTATGACACTTTTGGATTGGAAAAACCCCCTATTAATTCGTTTTGGCACGGGTGGGAACTATCGTCTAAACTCGTGAGCTTTCGGAAATGTTAAACATTGCCATAACTGGTGAAAAGGAGAGAATTGTGTTTACTTAATTGTTGAAAACAACACATGCTAAATAAAGATATCATTAAACATGAACATTAATTTGGACTTTTGCATCATATTCACTTTAATAGAAGCTTTCCTACAGTTTGTACTACTGTTCGGATGCCACCAAATAACAGTTCTAAAGGCTCGAACTCTGCCGAACGAACGAAATGACAGAATAAAGGCCGCCATTATGAATGATAAAATTTGTTCAAGTTCGACTATAAATTAGAGTTTTTTTTTTGCAACGACAGATGGAAAATAATTCCACACAGTATACACTTATATGTATGTATAAAAATAAAAATAAATAAATTGTGCATATGAACCGTGTACCTGCACGAATAATCGTCGTTCCATTGTACCAATTTGTCAACCGTTTGATTTGACAATTTTCCGTTTGGAGATCGTCCGTTTATAATTGCTGAATATAATTTCCGTCTTTATATTTTTTCTTAAATTTAAACACTTCTTGTAGAAATTTTAAAAAATTAAGTACCGTATCAACATTTATGTAATAGTTATACAAATTTAGAATAAAACTAAACTAAGATACAAAAATATTACTCACTATTAATTGAAGATGCAGACAAGAGATAACATTATTTAATCATTAAGCTGCTTCTTTAAAAATTAAACTCGCCATGGGCTATAAATGTTTCTATCCAAACAACAATTTCCCCTTGTTTAATGTACCCGGAGTGGTTAACAATCTGATAAAAAAATTAAGCAATGTGCATACAACGATAAAAACGAATTTAAAGTGGATCATTCAACAATGATCCACCGTACTGCGCAATTACACCACAATCTGGTTGTATTGTCGTAAGAGAGTTCCCTTATCTGACCACTTCGGAAACATTAATCGATCGATTGCGTTCGATGATTACGCGGCAAGAGAAAGAGCGTGCGAAGGTTGGCACGATGGTAACGCAAAAGTCCATCCATCGTGTACGTGAGCCACATAAATCAGCATCATGTACTGGGCGGGAGTTCTTGGCCCAGCGAGGCGCTTCCAACGAGGTAGCATGTAAAACGTCCTTCAAGCGAGCGATCCGAGCGTGTTCCAGTCGAAGGACGACAGGCTGAAATTGGTTAGCGCTTGTCCAACCTCCCCAAACCAGACAACGGGAGGCTTGGTTGTGGTTTGTGGAGTGCAGCTGTTGCTTCCTGTAGGTACTTTTCACATGCAATTGTTGTGAAAAAAATGTTACCATTCTCGAACGATTTTACTTTCCAAGGGTAATTCGTCATTGCGTACAATACGCTGGAAAGATTAATTGCCTTCTTGTCAACTATCTTTTTTATTCCCCACTGTCATTTACCCCAGCTGCCAATTCTTATTGCATCTTCCGTTTCTATGTCAAGGTCAAGCTTAGGGAAATGGATGCCGAAATCATCTCATCTTTAGTAGTATTTTGTTTAGTATTTCTTCTCGCCTTAAAAGCGTTCCTGCTAGGGTTTGATGTCACTTGTTTTGTGAAATGTAAAAAAAATGTTTTTCACTTGCACGTTTCATCCCTCGCTCTGAAATCGATACACACTCAGGTGATTAGTGCATGTCTCTATTTGTCTTCTTGGTCGCGTTGTTAGATTGAGGCCAGCGATCGTTTCATCTGGTTTGCTTTCTATTGATTTTCGTTTGTTCGTTTTTCTTTATTGCTTTAATGTTTCTATTCCTTTAACATTTCAGGCCACCATTTGCGTGGTATGTGCGCGATGTAGCGAAGCGGGATGGGAACGACAGCCAAGACGCTCCCCTCAAAGCCCCCTTTCCCTTCCTAGCATCGTTGGCCGATGCATCCTTATCCGCATATTCGCCAAATATTCGCCCTACCGCACTACTGAGACGGATTTCTTCTCTCTTCTAGTACGACCACAGAGAACTATTGTCCGGAGATGATCGGCCATGTCCTGGCCACGCACGTCGGCAAACGGACCCGTATTCTAGACGGTTCCTTTACGTACGTCGAGCTGATGAAACACTACCACTCGTCGCTCGATGAGAGCGAATGGCAAAAGGAGAACCTGTTAGTACTGCTGCACTACAAACAAACCGTAGCTTTTTATGCAACGCTGTTTCCCTTTTTGTTGTTAGCTTTTGGCTTTTGATTTCCATTTTATCCTCTGTATGGAATGTACTTTTTTTCTATATTTTTTCACTTTTTTTGTGTTCTCACTTGCTTTTCCGATTTGTCAAGTTTCTCTGTGAAAGTTTGTTAGCATATATGTTTGGCTTTTTTCTTAGCATACAGGTTTACCTAAGTTTTATCTTTTATTTGCATATAAAAGTAAAACTTTATTTATTTTTTCTAAAAACCATTTGCTTAGAATAGTTCTTCTTTACATTAGTTCGTTCGCACGCATTAGCGCAACGGTAGAATGTTGTAGCTTTGTTTACTCTTGGTCACCAATGACAAAGTAAAAGGCTGATGACTAATGTGAACAATTATCAATTCATTAGCAAGTTTACGATTATTGGTAGACAACGTTTAGCGTGATACAAACACTTACTCAACCGTTAGCTCATACAGACAGCTGTTGAGATAAGAACGCAGTACAAACTTGTGCGCTAAATAAAATAAAAAAATCAGTAAGTGTTAAATCGTAAAATTAAAACTAAAACGACAAGTTTTTGTATCGAAATGGTTCATGGGTAATGGTAACCGTTACGAAAACCCCTTTTTGGATTAAAAGAAAAAAATATTAGAAATAATTTCATCCTCAGTCCTAAATAAATAGACAGCTAAAGTTGACACTGCAAAATGGGCGTGACCTACGCCTGATTTTAGGGTAAAATTATAATGTTTTTGTTTGAATTTACAATGAAATCACGGACATCACACGGGGGGTCCACTTTTGAAAATGTGATTCAAATGCGCAAACATTCTACGACGGTTTGTGCTTCGTGTCGGCTAGTAAAACATCAGCACACGAGGAAACTAGTTTTTCACAACCATTCTTGCCCTTCTTCTCTGAATCCTTGCTACCCGCTTACAACCCTTACAATTCAAGGTTTTGAACGGAAGTGGCAGGTAGATGTGGAGTTTTAGCATGAAACCACACATCCGGTCACTACTGCCTACTGTATACCGTACCGGTCCGGTGCCGACCGGATGCTTGTGCCTGGGTTAAATGATGACCGAACCGTAGACCAAACGACGTCGACGGCCCCCAAAAGGTCGCGTACGGCCAATGGGTGAGTAAGCAAGTTTTGCAATCGATCGCTATTTCATGGCCCACGGTTAGCCGTTCGGTGCTGTTGCGCTCCTTGCGATTGAATCCTTCCTGGTGGGATTGTCCTGGAAATGGAAAGCAGCTCCTGCCCGAGCTTGGGTTGGTAGTTCAGCAGGGTACGGAACGTACGTAGGTTCAAAGAGTTATGCAATGCAAAATTGAAACTGACAGGCTCGGTAGAGCGGAGCGGAGAAGATAAGAAAGGTTGTCCTTTTTTTGTTGTCTTCTTACATTGTAACCTTCACCTTTTGCGTATCAACAACAATACACTACACAACACGGTGGTCACGTTTCGCCTAATTATTTCACTTCACGTCCGCGCCTCCACCTGTGTCACCACCATGATAGTGACTGTCAGAAAACCCTTCAAAGCTTTTCGCTACCCGGTCCCGGGGTAGACGATCTTAACAAATGCTGCAGCGGTGCAATCATTAAAAAGTGAAATATAAAATACAGCAACAAATCTAGTTTTGCAAACAGGAAAATGATGGCTGTCATGTGGAATTTGTGCAGAGGAAGTGGCGCTCAAGTGTTGCCCTTTGGGGAGCTAGAGCGAAGCGAGCGAGGTTTATGCTACACTAAGGATGGAAAACAGTTCCCACTATTTGCAAGCATTCGCATTCGGACGAATACGGTGATTAAATTACCCAACAACGAGCAGCGTTCCGGTGTTTGGGGATTCTGGATTTGCCTGGAGGATGTTCTAGACGATGTGCGTTTTTTGTTGTTGTTTTGCTGTAATATCTATCTCACTCACTAACAACTCTCCACCATCCCCGACCGGGTGGTTGTGTTGATGATGAATCGTACTGTTTGCAAAATAGGTCAACGTAATTGATTAAATTACGCCAAGCACGGTTGAGCTTGAAACAGGCTTGTTCTGATGAAATGCACCATTTATATGCGGCTGCAATAAGCATTCCTTGTACAGGACTGGAACATTTCGAGCGTCACCCACAGCTTTCCATGGATGATTTATTCTAGTCTGGCGAGAGAAACAGAGCCTGTTCTTGATGGCGTACAGTATTGTTTATGTAAGTACACCCCCCGGGTGGGATGAACGGGAGCCTACCGCTTATTATTGCACCCGACTGCAATTAGAAAAAAAGCGCTAAAGCTTTGGAATTGATTGCTCGAGGCGTGTGTTGTGCAGCAGCAATGATTATAAATAAACAGTAATGATTACAGTCAAGCAGCAAATTAACGGCGCAATTTAATTGCCAAGTTGCTAATGCTAAAGCTGTGAATGGAGAAAAAGTTCCATTCATTAAAACAACAACAAGTAACAAAAATTGAAAATAAATTGAATAGTTTCAACATTTTATCATTGATTTATGAAATTTTACTTTATAGTACTGTTCGACCATATCACTAAATGTGTGTTTTTTCTTCCTTTCTTTCGATTGCACATATATTGATTCTGCAGATACGAACGACTGTTGAGACGCGCTAAAACGGAAGATCTGTCGGAAGTTTCGGGCATCGGCTGTCTCTATCAGAGTGGTGTAGACAGGCTCGGTAGACCCGTGGTAGTTTTCTGCGGCAAATGGTTCCCTGCTCACAATATCGACCTAGAGAAGGTATGTTTAACAAAACTTTAATATATTTGTTGTTGCTGATTTTACTCTCCTAACTTACTAAATTGATTTTTGTTTTGTTCATCCCAGGCCCTGCTCTACCTGATTCATTTGCTCGATCCGATCGTTAAAGGCGACTACGTGATCGCTTATTTCCACACGTTGACGAACTCGAACAACTACCTATCTCTGCAGTGGTTGAAGGACGTCTACAGTATACTGCCCTACAAGTAAGTGGAGGTCACCATCAACCGGTTATTTGAAGGGTTATTTGATTTCCGGCAATGAAACGATTGCATCAACTAGAACGAAAGTATAAACCGTGTGTACATAATGTGATCCCGTTTTTTGTGCTCTGATTCTACCAGGTACAAGAAAAATTTGAAAGCCTTTTACGTTGTGCATCCCACGTTCTGGACGAAGATGATGACCTGGTGGTTTACAACGTTTATGGCACCGGCAATCAAGACGAAGGTGCATTCGCTCCCAGGCGTTGAACATCTGTACTCGGCCATCGCAAAGGATCAGCTCGAAATTCCTGCGTACATTACCGAGTATGATATGGCGGTAAGTAGTGTCATAGGAAATATTGAACTCTTGTAAATTAGATTGACGATCTACTATTCGTTTCTAATTCCAGACCAATGGCATACACTACTTCCAACCGATCACAAACACATCCTCGCCAGCATCCTAAGCTAACATCGTACGTCAATAATCTCCTCTCCCGTAGTGCACCTTCCGATCATGGTTGTTAATGAATCGATTAAGTGTACGGCGTTTATGCACCTTTTTGCACCAAGAGAAAACACTTACCGAACCGAACAAAACTCCGAGCGCATTTAACGACGGTACCACCGTTTCCCACCCGATGAAAGTGGCGATATGAAACAATTGGCCTCCCTTTCCTAGCGATCTCAAGGTAACAGGGATTGGGGAGAAATGCATCACTACAATGAGCCACTTATTATACTGTTCTATCACAAACTAATTACTAATGATAGGAGGAACTGAAACCGAAATCTTTGCTTCCCTTCCAACCATTGTTAGGTGTTTTGTGAATGTGTGAATGTGTGTCCGCGCAAAAACGGTTACCACTGTAAGAAAAATTGAATCAAATCAAACCAGTAAATAACGTTTACCTTTCTAACCTTATCGATTTATAAAACAACAACAAAAAAAAACAATGCAACTCTTCGCAAACAGGCAGATGTTGTTAGTATCGGAAGAAAAGCTACATTGTAACAAAACGGGATAACTGATGTGCTGGTATGTTTTGTTTTATTATTGTAACATTACACGATGAAAGTGTTTTACCGTGCGCAGCCAATGGCAACAAAATGGAAGTTTATTAAGAGACGTACACACTATTTATCACTTAGCCGACACCTGGACTGGTGCATAGGTGTCGCAATACTCTCAGTACATATACAATGCTAAATAGAAACCGAAGCCTTCGCCCATCGCGCTAAACGCAGCGAAATTAATCACAGTCGATGATGCGTAGAGGATGCAATGGTAAGCATCTGCCCATATATTGAGAAGCAATGTGTAGCGTGTGAAAACGAACCCGTTACCCGGACCCATGTACCCGTAGATAAACACACTTGTTTCAGCCATGTTCTCATTATGAGAACCAGCTGAATCGTTGTTATTGACCGTGCGAAGCCGTAGTAGGGAGAGGCAAACAACAACTGCGGTTGTGCGCCCGTGCAGTGTTAAACGAATTTATTATCCTCGAAGGTTCTCTTCCTTTACTTACTGACTTTCGATTTAGATGCGTAGGCTTGCTGTGCATGGAAAGCCAAATTGTAATTACATTTTACTAAACGGGCAACCCGCTGTTACTCACTCCAAAAAAAAACCCAAACACACACAAAACAAAAGAACTAAAGTATAGCAATCTTAATGCACACGATAGTTGTGCATATTAAAACTTTACGTTTAACATGAGCTTTTGAGAAAACGACCACGTGTTATAGATAATCGTTTCCATTTGCCCCGCCCGGAGTGTCTTTCGACAAGAAAAGCGTACGGATGTAAACTAGAGGAGTCTTTTAGGCTACAATGTAGTAAGTGCTGCGTTGTTTTTGATTTTCAAATCCACTTTCGGTCGGTTTTGGGTGTAGCGTCAGTGCGTAATGAAACGTAAGCGTACAGCTTCACACAAATCGTGAACGAGATCATAAGATATAAAGACATATTTTGCGTACTGTTAAAATTGCAAAAGAAAAAAATAACAACCTGGAAATGTGGGGATCGAGCTTGGGAAATGGAGCAGTACGATGGCGAATGGTACGCTTCATTCCAGAGAGCGCTAATGTACGGTAACGTGCAGAGGAAAAGTATTATAGCAAAGAGTATATTAGTATAGCGAGACTAGAGAACAAACGCGTAGTAGCAATAGACAAGTTGATACATATATACATACCTACACTAATGTATAATGAAAAAAAAAACACACACATACAGATTTATGAGTAATGCTAGCATATTAGTTTGACATCCAGGCGTAATCCACATGGGCGATTCTAGGAAAATGCTGTTAATTATCGCGGTTAAAGTTTTAGGGACATATAATCACAGTAAGTTGATGCACGCAAGGGGCTCTGTGTGGTCGACCACCCAGCAAGCATCGTATAGCAAACTAATGCAATCTAAACCAACCCCCGCTGGTAGGCTGTTACTGTTTGCGTAAAGTTACATTATTATTACAATACTGCTATACTCTTTCTCCTGTAAATGGTGTGTTTAGTTTTTATCTCTATTTAGGCCTGATTTTCCCAGACAAGAAGTATAAGAGATTTTGTTCTATATTTACACACATACAAACACATAAAACATTATTTAACTAGATTGTTCCCATTGCTTTGAAAGCATTTCTGGCAAACTTTCGTAGTGAGTTCGTCATTAAAAATTGAAAACAATTATCACACACAAAAAATCCATAAGCTTTAGCAGACGCATCAGGACATCTGCTGCAAATGCCTTGACTAAATTTAAAGCATAAGTATATTCTGATATGGGTTGATACGTTTGCTCATGAGATTATTTTACTCCATACAAAAACAAAAGGAAGGAAAAAAAGCAAAATTTCGATGGCTTTGTACAGAGTGTAACATTCAACATCTTCTTGATGGTGGCACTGTTTCTAACTTCTGGCACTCAACTTTTTCCAACCGCTTTTTAAAGCGGATTTATACGCAATGTGTATCATTCCTGTTCGAAACCGTACATTGAATGTGCCAATTTTTCTTCAAGGTTAACAAATTTATCGTGCTAAGAGAGCATCGTTAAACAGGAAAACCAATTCAGATGAACAACAAATAACAAAAAAAAAATCTTCATTCCACGTACAATCATACAAATGCATCGCGTCACATAACAAAAACCAACAACCTTTCTTCTTCAGGGCTTATGTAGCGAAACAAAGTAGTGGTAAATGCGCTAGGTAAAGCAAGAGTAACATGAAACGAAAAACTTTAATTCCATGCTGTTTGTAAGATTTGGAGATGAGACGAAAGACGGGAGAAAAAATGTATCCCACAATGGAGAATAAGAAACATGAAATGCAACAAATAATAAAAAAAAAAACAAAAAACATTGCGCTAAGCAAATTCAAACGTTAATTCAACGCGAGACAAGTTCCTCGACGTCGCTGTAGCAAAAACAAAAAACAAATGAACGACAAATCAAACGCCTACGCCAGCCTAACACGAACTAACAATGTTGAACATAGATGCAACACAGATAGCAAACGTAAATATTAATCGCAAAGTTGAACCAAGCAAACACCAATTGATTGTTTTGTTTTGTACTAAGCAAGCGGAAGTCAAATTTGTCATCCCAATCGGATGGAGTAGTCGAAGTTGGTAGTTGCATGGGTTGAATCCGTCAATGCGTGTCACAACAACTATTATAGTTAAACGTTTGTAGCTTAAATCATGGCACGAAAGGGCGGAACGCAGAACACAGAAAGATTATTTAACCTGTTGAACCAATGTCCCGGCTCCTTTAGGGAGGTGCAAAAAAGAAAGCAAACACAAAACCACTATAGACCCTGCAAATACACACTGATATGAATATTACATTTCACCGCAGAGCGAAACAGTAGCTAGTTTACGGTGCAAACGGTGTTTGAAGTTGTTGTAGACGGCAGCAGAGCAATGCAAGGATATCCTTCCCCAGGCATTCAACCTACCCCCGCGGAACAGGCACACATACTTAAGTTCGTTATTTTGGTTGTTGTTGATGTTGTTGTTGTCAGCACACTAGGCCAAACCGGAGGTGTCACACACGCGACAGTGACGGACAGTGCGGACAAACGGTACGGTTTATCGACAATGTACATACACACGTGACACGTGTTCGCTTAGTGAGCGGTTTTTTAATTTTCAATTTCATGTTTCAATTTAACACCGAAATGGGGACAGTAAGTGTTATTTTATAGCCACGCATTAAGGCGACAAATCTGAATCGTTCCTGCTGCAGGATATTAAACACAAACAAACAAGGCTCAAGCACGAATGCGTTTTAAAAATTCATGCCTGCACAGGCAGGACATTGAACGAGGAGAAGGATAAGATGGGAGACTTTAAGATTTGAGAGTGTGATTCAGAGAAATTAAATATTTGGTTGATTGGAAAAATAATGTTTTTCTTCCTTTTGTTTACTACTATCCGAATGAAGATGACGAGTTTGATGTGAAAAATATTTATTCTGCAGGAAAAAAGTTTCATTCATATTCAACAAACAATTTACCATACGCAAAACGAACTCCTGCTGTTAGGATCGTCGGTAAGGATGACTTATAGGTGAATAATTTTTTCACTCACCAACTCCAGGCTACCAAACTTAAAAGGAATTACGATGTTGAATACCGCCTGTAATATATGCCCCCTTTTTTTTTTTTTTTTTTTTTTTTTTTTTTTTTTTTTTTTTGTTAACGGGGAGGGAACCTTCAAAAGGTACCCACCTCGAAGGGCGGCTTGCGGCTACAAACCAATCCCTCCGAGATGGGTTATGTGGGATTCATCGTGACGCTGGGCCCGAGAAGCGGACCCGGCAGCCGATGGGACCCTAACTAAACCACTCCTCGACCTGATCCGAACCCTGCCGATGCGCTTGATGTGCGTAGTACTCCATGCAGGAACGTTTGTGCGATGCACCCATCCTGTTGACGCGCTGCTGCTTTCCAATGCTGCTACTGCGTCATCCGTCCTAGTTGTCTCAGCTGCTGCTGCTGCTTCGTGCCTTCCTTCCGCTGCTGCTGCTTAATTCCGCCCGTCCGTAGCCGCTACTTCCGGTGGGGTCTAGCTCCTGCTGCTGCTCTGGTTACTCGTTGCTGCTGCTGCTGCTTCCGTTGTCGTCATCCTTTGGTGCGGTTACGGCGGTAGCTGTTGCTGTCCCGTTTGTTCCGTGTTCCGCCGGCGTTGTTGTCGTCTCCGTCTGGCCGTAGGTGGACTTTCCTCATTCCATCTCACTTGGAGGTGTCTGAAGATGGTCCTTGCGGCGGTCCGGACTGCTTCCCATGTGTTGCTGTTGGCACACATTTCCGCTGCAAGATTTTCTATCGTCAAGCGGGTGTGGCTCTGCTGCTGCATCTCGTGTTGGGTTCGAGCAAACCGTGGACAGTGGAACATTACGTGGTCGACATCTTCCACTTGGTGTTCACACACCGGGCAGTTTGGCGAGCCGTCGAGGATGCCTTTTTCGACGAAGTAGCTCCGGAGAAACCCATGCCCTGTAAAGAGTTGAGAGAGATAGAAATCAATTTCTCCGTGCTTACGATTTACCCAGGACATAATGTCCGGGATAATTCTCCTCGTCTTCATCCCCGGCGATCTCGGCTGCCCCGCTCCGGCTGTCCATTGTTGTTGCCAGCGTCCCATGGTCTCTTCCCTTTGCCGCTTTCGTATGTCTGGTCCTGGACTTCCCCTCGCTACCTTTTCGTCGTGGCAGCGGATGTCCTCCTCTAGGAGAAGGACTAACGGGATAGTGCTTGCGACCACGCAAGCGGCATCGTAGGAGACCGTTTGGAAGGCACTGGCCACTCGAAGAACTCCTGTGCGGTGCGTCCTCTGAACCGTGGTCCGGTGAACGTCCTTCTGAAGAAGCGTCCGTCCCCACGATGGTGCCGCGTAACGGACAATGCTATTCCCAACGTTAACCAAGGGTCTCCTTCTGCTGCTTTTTGGGCCACACTTATTCGGCATCAGAGCGGTCAAGACATTCGTGATACGTGATGCCTTGCTGCAAACCTTCTCCAAATGCCGACCGTGGTGCTGTTTGCGGCAGAGCTCGACCCCCAGGTACTTGAGCGATTCAGTGGATACGATCGTGTGTCCCCCCGCGCGTAGTTGACCTACCTGCGGGTTGTGATGAGTGCAGAAGATCATGTAGCCGGTCTTTTGATGGGCCAGCTTCAATCCCACTCCATCCATCCAACGCTCGATCGTCTCCAGATTCCTCGTAGCAAGGTTGCTGATTTCCTGCGGGTCCCTCCCTATAAGGGTGAACGCCACATCATCAGCAAACCCTATAATGTCCGCACGCTTTCCGAACAGCTCCAAACGAAGAAGGTCATCGTACATAACATTCCACAGTGTTGGCCCTAGAACCGAACCCTGCGGGACACCTGCCGATACTGGTAACGAGACCATTCCTTCATCCGTTTCGTAGTGGAGCGTGCGATTCGTGAAGTAGTTCCGCAGCAACGCCTGGAGGTACGGTGGCGTGTTCCTTCGCTGCAGAGCTGCTCCGATCGCTGTCCAGTTGGCCGTGTTGAAGGCGTTCTTCACGTCGATTGTCACCATCGCACACAGTCGATCGCCCCTGCGCTTCTTGTCGAGCGCAACCCTTCCGTTGGCAATCACCCTGTTGATGGCATCCATGGTTGAGCGTCCTTTCCTGAATCCGTATTGGGCATCAGCGAGACCGCCCGTTGCATCCAGATGCTCCGTAAGTCTGCGCTGTATGAGTCGCTCCAATACTTTTCCCAGAACACTCAGCAGGCAGATTGGCCGGTACGACGATGATTCTCCGGGTGGTTTCCCGGCCTTCGAGAACAGCACTAGCCGTTGCCTCTTCCATTCGACGGGGAAGTGGCCGGAATCGATGTAATGCTGGAACGTTCTCATGAAGACGCGTGGAAACGCCGTCATCGCCGCAATCAAGGCCACGTTCGGAATGTTGTCGTCTCCTGGGGCACGCTGGGGATTGAGCGATTTTGCAATGCTCACCAGCTCGTCCTCGGTAACGGCATCCCGTGCCGTGTCCTCGTCCGTCAATCCTGTTGCCGTGGGCCATTCCATGGGCGGTTGCACCGGAAAAAGTTCGCCGACGATGTGCTGCAGCTTGGCTGGATCCCGTTCCATCGGTACTCGGGCTCCTTGCCACATCTGCCTCCGGATTTTGTAGCCTGGTAATATATGCCCCCTAATGTTACAAGATCGGCCATTTGTCCCATTTCTGGTAAATACAGTTAAAAATCATAAAAAAGGATCCCGCATTGGCTGCAGATTGTGTAGAAGGTGAAGTAGCAACCAGTCAGGATTCCAACAGAGGTACGTAAGAATGACAAGGATGAGAATAATCTGCAGCAGATCAGAATTGTAGGATCTGTGGCAGAGTGGCGGCTAATCTTGTGTTCTTTCCAACTTGATGCCCAAGGGAAACATCCGAGACTCGGGAATGAACAATTCCGCTAGTTTTCGGAAGTTCATTTTGATTCAATAGTCATCATTATGAGTATAAAATTGGAATAACCTAAAGAATTTAAGCTGCACTTACAATTATTTCTTGCTAACAAGGAGAACACCTCCAAAAGATGAACAACCACGAACGGTGGTATAGCTATTGCTCTAAATATTATATTTTTCTCTACATCTTTGAAAAGCTTAAAAATCATTAATCCGTTTGTTCAACCTGAACCTAAAAGCACTCTTTGCAGAGAAGGATTACTCTTAAGTTGCTGTTAGGTTTGACTCTGTTGCGGTTGTCGTCGAAGCTCACCTCTTACATCTTCCGCGGCGTTGGTACAGATTGCGCAATTTGGAGACCCATTCAGGATAAATGCTGGTTTAAAAAGAAATCGAGCTGTTTATTTTTAGCCCTGCAAAAATAAGGAGTGTGGTATTAGCCTTATCGTCTGTCGACGGTTGTTTCACTGTCGTTGTCCAATGCTGCTGCCGAAGCTTCAACATTTCCGCAACTTGCCTCTCAATCCTATCCGCCTGTAGCTTAGAACTTGTAATTCCAATGGATTTCCCCCTCCATTAATGCAGGAGCGTAGCACACAATGTGATCTTTGAATAGCAGTGCGATGCATCTATCTGGGTAGCATCCCTCTCACCCACAATGCGGTCTCATAGAGGATGATTATAGATTATGTTGACGAGTGATCTTCTTAGAACCAGGCTTATTTGACAACTGTACGGTTGTCTTCATGATCCTTAATGCCGACCGTTTTCAGGTGGCAACTGCTATGCGGTGTGTGTCAGAGTTCGACTCTCAGATACTGCAGTGATTCGAGAGTTTAGGTGATCGGGTGTCCTTCCGTCAGTAGCTGAATTTTGTTGCCATCTTTTGATGGGTCAGCTGCTATGCGATTCCAGTTATCCAATCCTCGAAACTCTTTATGTTCATCATTGCTAGTGCACTTAACTGCTTCATGCTCTTCCCAAGCATAGTGAATGCCACGTCGTTTGATAACCGATAATGTCCGTTGATGTCCGCTCGTAGTTCGCTGGTGCGATATCCAAAGTAAATAGTCGTACATCGTCCGCTTACTCTTATTGATACTCTTATTGAGCATAGTCTCCATGAATATTAGATTCTTTTTTGTACTAATTTTGTTCTACAAGCGATGTGGAACTTGTCCAGCCTCAACTACTGTTCAAGGATGTTTCTTATGCCTTAAAAAGTGTTAAACACACCGCCAATACATTACACTAGTAAAGAAACCGATTAAAAAAATAATTTGAGAAAACGTTTATATATTTCTTTGGAATAATGTTTTGTATTACAAAAAAATGCACAGCCATTTGCCTCGTCACATCCTCGGTAAACAGCAAGTGGTAGTGGGTCAAAAGATACTGCGAGTGCTTCCTGTATGCGCTTACCGTAGTTGTTGACATCTCTGTGTGCTCCCCGTACAGCCGTATCTGATTTTAATTTATCAGATAACATAATCAATCGACGGATGCTCGATATTGCCTATTACACACACACACACATCACGACAGAGTGTCTGAGGCAGTTCCGCCATATACGCTCTCCATCATTAACGATGGTTGCGGCCAGTCGATTGTGGGCAATAACGCAGAACGGAACGGTTGTTCGAACGGTGCGCGATTTCCAGCAAACAGCAAAGTTTGAGGAAGAAAAAACGAATAAGTGTCGTCGAGTGTGTCACTTCATGAGTTCTCACGTGTCGTTTTTAAAGATCTGCCGGCAGTGTAATGGGTAGTGAAAAGAATGTTGCCTTAAGAAGGCTTCCGTTGATCGTGATTATTACTTTGGTGCTAGTGTCCATCACCGCCAGTGCGCAAGGTGAGCAATCGAGTTTTGCGTGCGAAATGTTACACGTGTTAAATGAAATTACACACAGCTGCTACAGTGCTTATGCGGGCTTAGATGAAAATCCTTAGAACCGATGTTCTACATTAAAGCATGTACCAGCTTTAAGAAAGTGATTGGCGGTTTTAATGCGAGGTATCAAAGCGAAGCTCTGGCGCATACTCACACAAGAACAACCACATTTGCGGCATGCATCGAACCACATAAACCCGACAAAGCAAGGCGCATAGTGATGATAGATACTATCAAAGTGACAGCTACAATCATCGCCCATTTGTTGATTGCCTGTTAAAACACGTCCATTAAAACATCTTCCAGCGGGAAACCATAGTCCAGGTGCTGGGCTACTCTTTTTGATGGATTGCATTTTTCAGGGTTCCTCACGTTGTCTCGTTAAGTGTCAGTAATGGTGTAGATATGGAACAATCCCCATAACAGTGTGAATTACACCGTTTGACTCATCACCATCATCACCAGCGACAAAGGTGTCACCATAAGCTTCAAGACACTGTAAAAAAATTAGTCAGAAAGTTGGGTGGATAATGAAATCACATATCATCTCGATTCATTTAGGTGGGAGTTCCCATATTTTGGGTTCTTGTTTTTTTTTTGCAAGATACTAACGACAATTGAGTCCAATTAAATTAGTGTTATCAGGCCTAATATTTGATGGCACTGTATTGTTTGCGAGTCTTATCACGTTGTTCTCCGTAATATTACTTCATATTGGTCATTTTTTGGGGTTACGTTGAAATCTACATCCGTGTTCTATATTATCAATAGATTTGGATTTTAGCACATATGGGATAAGAAATGGTATATCTGACTTACTTATCAGACATACCATGGGACTAGATAGATAATTGGCAGAACTGTGTCTACATGTCTAATCTCTTGTCATCAATCCATACACAAGATGGAAGCGAACTCCCATTTCCTGGAAATGTAGTTCCCTTTTGAAGGATCGATCTATGTATAAGTTGATCTTCAGAAATCTGGTAAAGATTTCTCTCACTGGAAATGTGGAAGACATCGAGCCTTTGTTGTGGGCGTCTCGATAAGTGTTTAACGATCTAGCCAAACATAACGTATGCATTAGAAAAGCGATATATTTTTCCGATTTTCCATGCGACTAACCTGCCATCTGCTACTTGGCCAACCTATCATTATTCAATGTATACTGTAGTTGTCTATCAATGTATACAATGTGTCTAGTTGTCTATCACTTTATTTGTGACCGCTATTGCCAGAACAGTGAAAGATCTTCGATTTACAGTTTGTTTAAGTAGCCTGCTTCATGGTGCCTGCCTGCTCAGGTAACGCACAAGGCGTCAGATGAATATTTTTATGGTTATCATTTCCTAATTGGCAAAATGTAATTTAGTTTATTAAAATATGATTTTCCGTTATTTTTTATCATCCACTTGAAACTCTGTTTTCAGTTAATTCGATAATTCGCGCGAATGTCTCTTGTTGATACTTTGGGAATATTCTACGCTCTTTACGTTAGGAAATATTAAGATTAGAATGTATTTATGTTAATTTCATCAATCAGTTTAACAGGTATCTCACATAATCAAATTCTAGATTGATCATACATCCAAATACCTTTGGTAATTCATTATAATGCGGTATCTAACGTGACCCCTGTTGTCTAGATCTTTGTTTGTAATTACCCTTTTCAACTCAAATCGTCGATCGTTGCACCGGAAAAAATAGTATGGGATCATTGTCAAAGGCCAAGTCACCAAACTGTTCATCGTTTCTCAACAAGTCGTCCGGTTATTTGTCCTAGGCTTATAAACATTAATATACAACAAGACAGTGGCGGATCAACCTTCTCGGAGGCCCTAAGCGGAATGGTAGTTGGGGCCACCAAAACTAACGATGATCGCACTGTCGATAAATTTAAATCAGGGAGGTTTATTTTGTATTGGTTTGCTGTAACTACCAAATTTTGAAAATACTGACCGAGTGATGTACTGATTTCAAAAGTGCTGACCAGTGGGGCGGACTAAAATATATTAACGACAAGCACGGGACCCCTAACAAGCTCGGCCCTCAAGCATCTTCTTAGTTTAATGGCCAGAACCAACCAATTCGTTTGGTGTTTGAGCTAGGGTTCTCTTCAATCCGGGGGTTCCACGCTGCCGCTTGGTCCACTTATAGGAAAATCCGCCTCTGCAACAAGGCTTTGTGTCGTATACACAATATATTGATGATGTCCTGCAGGTCAAAATGTTAGGTTGTGTCTCCCATGATCTCACATTCTAGACTTATTTAGCTTTAGAACCAAAACTGGACCACTCGGTGTATAGTACAACACAAAACGTAATAAGGTCCTTACCATCAACCCCGTATTTTTTCCTTCATGTACAGAATGTTCATCACCCACCCTCAGCTTTGGCGGTCAATTTCCTGTTGTTCCGGAAATTTCGGCCAACGTCGGAGCAGGCTACACGCTGGCACAGCATGACGTGTCCAACGTTATTTCTGTGTCGACGGTGAATTCATTTTCACCTGATTTACCGGTATATATTGATGCTGTGCTCGAGAACGGGAAGCTCATCATCAAGACGAATCAACAGTTTACGAACTATGAAAAGCAGGAGGATACACTGCTTTTCCTAAACAATGTCCTCTTCACATGTGCGTCTGGATCCGAACGGACTATGACGTTCCGACAATTCATCAAGGAGGAGAACAATCACGCTCCGCTATTTGCTCAAGAAACGTACAACATAGCAATACCGCTACCGCTGCCCAGGGAGTTCAACATACAACAGTTCATTGCCGATGTAAGGTTACGTTTCCATTGGATTGTGTACCATTTGTCTGAGAATCTGAGTGAAGTATTGAAAAATATTGCATTTTTTCCAGGGTAAAGGGATCGTTGCGAATGATTATGATATAACGAAGAATACGATAACATTTTCCATCGTGGAAAATGATTACTTTACCGTGAAAACATCGGGCGGTTCAACGCGTACGGAGTTTATAGCGAATCTAATAACGAAACAAACGCTGACGAAAATAGAACCACCGATCACGTTGCAGATTACTGCTGTGGTAAGTATGATGATCAATAATGATACAATCTAAAGTGTAGTTTATTTTATTCAATAGCTTACTTGAATGAGCTGTTTCGAGCACCGAGACTGCGTGAAAAATAGTATGATAAATAGTGGAAAATAGTATGAAGCAAAAATTGTCCTTCATCACTTCCCTTTCATTGAAATCTCCGTTATTTGCGACAAAATCAAGTAGAACCCGCCAGTTTTATGGGTTTGGATATCAAGAGAATGCAGTTTTAAGTGACACTGACCCAGATTGATGAAGTGGAATTAAGTTTACAGCAGAATTCTTGACACTAAATTGTAATTATAAAGAAAGACCTCTTTCATGATTTTTTTAAGATTTAAAATTAATCTGAAACACTTCTTTCTATTGCAAATAGTCAAACTTAGTTAAAATTATGTTTTTTTACACAATGTCGTAAGGAATATCAAGAATAGCAATGGAACCAGTATACCAGGAACTGGTATAACAAAAAACATTCATAATTCAGTTCATCATTCAAGATTCAGTTCAATGAATCTTTGAACTGAATGAATGAGCTTGAGTGAGTTTCGGAACAACCCGATGTTTTATGTGATCTATGAGGATTCATTTGAATTTATTAGAATTCATATATTTTTTTGGGAGTCGGCCCATGATTTGAATGATTCTTCACTGAAGATTTATATGACGAATTGCTCTTTTCAAAATATTCAATAAGGACAACACTAGTTAGTAGCTAAAATGGCGAAATACATCGTTTCTTGAGGATTTGTTCTCAATTATCGAGGATTTAAAAAGAAAATGATATCTATTGAGAGATTCTTTTGTATTTCCAGTAGCTTACTGATTTGTTCATTTCCACTCTAACTACTTCAATAGTACAACGCATGACACTATCAGTACAACGTGTATCTTAATGAATTCAATTATTTGTGCGGTTTTAGGATGCCGGAAGCCCTCCGAGAACATCGCAAGCAAGCCTAAACATTCAAGGTGACCCAGTGATAGCATTTACACCAGCTCCGGAGTTTGAACAAAACTTGTACCAAACAGTTTTTAAAATTGGTGATAATTTCACTCCGGTTCGTATCAATTTGCTGCCGGGAACATACGATTCAACCGTACGATTTGAATCTTCCGGTGAAGATGTCGATTATTTCACCATTACACCTGCTACAGATAGTGGCAGCGCCACGGTCACATTACGCCCAGGTACATCAATCGATGCGGAAAAGAAGCTGCTTGCTCTTACCATCGCTGCCAGTCGCTCTGGAACGGAAACCGTGGGACGAACCGCACTGGTAGTGGAACTTTCAACTGAACCGAAAATTGTGCCCACCTTCGAAGCATCCCTGTACACCGGTACCATCAATCGCAACAAAGTGATTCAACTCGATAGCATCAAACTGATACCGTCCAGCAGTGATAGCAGCGTGCGGGTAGAGCTGGCTGGAGAAGATGCTCGGTATTTCACTGTGACGTTGGCTAACAATCAAGTTACTATCGCACCATCTAGTCAACTGACCGACGCAGTGTTGAAAGAGAAGAATTTCTTTCAGGCGACTGTTCAAGCGGTCAAAACAGATGTCGGTACGGGGGAAGCGTTGGTTATTTTGTCGGTGGAAAAAAATAACTTAAAAGATCCACATTTCGAACAGTTGGTATATGAAGGTACGGTTACGGAATCTGGTGTATTGGATGTGCCGACGGTTCGAATATCACCTGACAGTTTCATGCCAGGTTTGACCTATAGCTACGCAGGCGATATTACGTTGTTCACGATCAATGCTGACACCAGCGGTACAATCACTATAGTATCGAACAATATTACACCGGAAAAATTGACAGACAAAAGCTATATCATGCTTTCCATCGTGACGAAGCTGGATGACGACGAGGTATCGCACGCTGTAGTCATCCTCAAGGTACTACGCACTCTGGTAAAGTTACCTCAATTTACCAAACCATTCCTGCAGGGTGAGTTGATTGAGAAAACGTTAACGGTAAACCTTCCGTACGTGGAACTTGCGCTGGAATCCTTCTCAAGCGATACCGTACTAAGGGTCGTCGATGATCGATACTTCTTCGACATTCTGGAATTTAATCCACGAAACGTATTCCTACTGTACCTGCATGGGAACGTCACCAGAAACATGTTGCAAGGAATCGATCGACTTTCGTTTACGGTGGAAGCGTCCAATCCGAAATCGGAAAAAGTTTACTGTATCGTTACGGTCGATATTGTTCGAACCGTACCAACTTTCGAACGACTGATCTATGATGGTGTAATTGATGAGTCGAAACAGTTAGTTACAGAGATGATAGCAAAACTTACAACCGAATCTACTGATGTAAACATTGTGTACGCGCTGGAAGGTGAAGATGCGAGTTTCTTCGCACCTTTAGTACCAGTTACGAATGGTGTACGCATTCAACTGAAGCTACCGTTGAGTGACGATGAGTTTGATAGGCGTGATCATTTTCAGTTGAGTTTGAAAGCTACCAATCCACAACTACCAGCCGACACGGTTGTACCGGTGATAGTATATGTGAGGCATTCCTTGGTGAAAATTCCCCGTTTCGAAAAACCACTCTACAAGTCCCGCATCGATGTAAACCTGCAGCTTGTGCCGTTTGAGCAGATTAATGTTGAACGTGGCAGTTACGTTGATGAGGCTACAGTGGCTATCCGTAACAGCAACAATGAGCTGTTCGATGTGAAGCTACAGCAGGGAATCGTTACTGTACAGCTAGCCAAGGAACTAGATCAAGCAGCTGTGAATGGTGTCAGCCGATTCGAGTTTGTCGTGGAGTGCACTAACCCTGAACAGGCGTCCGGATTCACTACCATACTCGTCGATATTGATCGTGTGATTGTTCCCGAATTTCCCGATCTGTTTTACTCTGGAGAGATTCAAGAGAACTCGAAGAACATAACATTTAACCGAAGAATAGCTCTCTCACCGCAAACGATCGTAAGCAATACAGAGTACAAGGTAGAAGGACAAGACAGTGCTCTGGTTGCGTACCTGAAATCAGACGATCAAAGTCTAAGTTTCTTTTTGCGCGATGAAGTGTCCCAGGAACAGTTAAAAGCACGCTCAGAAATCGGTTTCATAGTCGTTGCGACCAATCCAGGCGCTGATCAAAGAGCAACCGTTACCTGTTCGGTAAAAATAGTGCGCGAAGTTAAACCCACCTTTACGAGAAGCTCGTTCCATGGTAAAATTGTCGAAGAAACAACCAGTGTCAATTTTGGCAGTGTTCCAATTGCTTGGGAAAGCGGAAGCATTAAAGAAACAACCACGTTCACTATCGTTGATGCAATTCCGAACGATTTCTTTGACGCGAAGTTAGCCGAAGATCGCAACACGGTCAACATTGTTCTAAAGTCTGACGTGAAGTGGGATCAGGTAAGATCGGCCGTCTACTACCAAATGCAGTTGCAAGCCGTAAATCCCGGTTCCGAAACGACACAATGTACGATCGTGATCGACGTTGAAAATCTTCCCGCAATCACACCCACCTTTACCAAATCCATTTACCGTGGTTCCCTGCAAGAAGGTACGAAGGAGGTGATATTTTCTGCTGCAGAAACAATAACCGTACAACCGGAGACGATCATGTCCACCTTTCAATACGCTGCTGGACCCGAAGGTGATGCCAATCTGTTCGATGTGGTGCTGGTAGAGGACAACAAGTTTAAAGTGTCGCTCAAGGATGGTATCGAACCGAGTATCATCGAAGGACGCAATATGTTAAGCTTCATCCTAACCATCAACAATGCGTACAGTGCGGATGATGCAGCGACCATTGTGATCAGCATCAAGCTGGACGATATCATTATTCCAACATTTTCGAAGCTGTTATACAACGGTAGCATCGTGGAGGGCACAAACGAATTAAGTCTGCAAGAGACAATTCTACTCAACACGGGCACATTTACGGATAACACCGAGCTAGGTATCGGTGGAACTGATGCAGCACTATTTACCATCTCTAGAGAGGGGTCTGCGATAGACCTAAAGATTCGAGACGAATCCATCAATTGGGGCGAATTAGTATCCAAGCATTATTTGAGTGTATACGTACAAGCTACCAATCCTGGTAGCGAAACGTCAACATCCTTTGTTGTAGTTGAGATTGAACAGTTACAGCAACCTCAATTTGCTCAATCTTCGGCCCACGGGTATATTGCTGCTGGCGAACGAGAGGTACAGTTTTTGGAAGGATCGGAACTTAGGATAGTGACCGACAGCACCCAACCAGGCTATCAGTGGAATCTAGTCGGGGACGACTATCAGCTATTCGATGGATCGTTAACAGACGATTTGTTTAAATTTACTCTCAAAGAATCTATTTCCGATGAACAACAGTCCAGGACGGTTTTCAAATTTAGAGTTACTCTAAAAAATCCCACGGGCAAGGAAGTCGATTCCATCGTTGTAGTTAATCGTCAGCTGTCCGTACCCCAGTTTTCCAAGAACATCTACACCGGTACGTTCGATCAGGATCTACGCTTATCATTGGCTGATACGATAGAGCTAACGCAAGCCAGCTATGCTAACGGAATCCTTGTGTCGGTGATCGAATCAAATGTGGACTTTCTGTCATTAGAACAGACTGGTCGAAGTATCAAGCTGAAGCTTTCTCGTTCGATTTCGATAAGCGATTTTCAGGGTCTGGAAATGGTACGCCTTGTTCTATTAGCCAAAGCTTCAGATGACATCTGGAGTACTTGCTCTGTTACGTTGAACGTTCCCGAAGGAAGTAAGTTTCATATTTTGTCACCATTTACTAATAGCAACGACACTAATTACTTTTTGTTTACCGATTGCAGCACCTTGCATTCCCTTGCCACCGGTGGTTGATTGCTCTAGTTGCTATAACTGCACAACGGGAGGTGTCCTGGAGGATGTGCCTGTATTTGCGTACGGTAATTTCCGATTTCAATTACGGAGCGATACTGCCGGTCCAATTGGTTCAGTGACCGCTACAGTGAAGGACCCAACGGCCGTTGTTCAGCATAGCATAGATGTAGAAGATGGTGAGTATTGGTTACATTGGAATTACACACATTGTTCTATTTATTACACATAAAAAAATTTTCAAATATGAAATGAGTAATAACGACTAATAGAGATATTCAGAAGTTGAAGGTAGTCAACTGATCAGAACAAAAAAATGACATTTTAAATGTTTGACTGATATCAAACTATAATTTTCAGCTTACTTACAATCGCAACTCTCTATAACGCCCGAAGGACTACTAATCATAGCGAATCCAATCATACCAAACGTATATCAGTTCCTTGTACACGCGACGAATACAGCCGCTGGAAAGAAGGCCACGGCAAACGTTTGGCTAGATGTACTGAACCGATTCGAATGTACCGAAGGTGATAAGCAACCCACAGTCGATCAAGTAATGATAGTGCAGCATCTGGAAGAAGAGCGACCATATGCATCCATCTTGTCAACACAGTTGAACCCATCCTGTTCGTATGAACTGATCAGCGAATATCCTACCGACAACCAACAGCCTTACTTTTACATCGACCTCGAAACAATGTGGCTTGCCTCAAGAAGCTTCGATCGGGAAAATGAAGATCTGTTTGAAGGCATGCAAATACCACAGTTCAAGCTCGTAATGAAATTGAAATGTCTCGAGATGGACGAAACACATGAACAAGATCGACGATCGCTAGTGAAACGATCGCTCATTGAAACGGATACAATAAACTACGCATCAGATATTACAATTGTGAGCATTGTTGTGGATGATATTAACGATAACGATCCAGTCTTCGTGGAGCCCGCTATCGTATCTGGAAACGCAGTACAACTTGGTTTTCCCGAACCATCGTTAGCTAACAGGCTGATGCTAGCTGGGTTGATAGCCATCAAAGCTACTGATGCGGACGAAGGTTTAAATGGAAAAGTTAGATACAGTTTGTCTGAAAATGTGCACTTCATGATACACCCCGAAACTGGATCAATTGAACCAACGAAAGATGCTCTACGAGACTCCAATCGCATTGATCTAACGGCGTTTGCTACCGATCGTGATGGAGCCCTGGACGGGCGTACTACACAACTTGTACTAACAGTGCATCGGCTAAATGAAAATCACATAGCATTTGTAACTGTAACTGCAGCTGATGAAGCTACCGTTCTGGATATAATCGAGCAAGTAAATATTCAACGAGATTTTCACCTGAAGGTACTTCGTCAAGCTTATATTCCTGAAACAGTAGAAGCGCGCGTTCACGTAAGCCGCTATCCTTCAGCTGCACGTGATATTGAAGCGTCACTAAGTACTATGCGTTTGATAGTGTACGCGTTGAATGATAATAATCAACTGCTAAATACGGACGACATTCGAAAGTAAGAAAAGATTGGAAATATTAAATTAAATAATTTTAACACATTTTCAATTATTTTATATCATTTCATTTTCAGCGCCATAAGAACCGTATTTCCAAGCATTGCAACTACAGCAATAACATCATTCAATGATGCCATTTGCTATGGCAATAGTACGAATCCCTCCTGCCCTTCGAACCCTAACTGTCCAGAAGAATTAACGGGTCGCTCTAGCAATGGTGGCCTGATAGCTTCGACTTCAGTGCTGGGTGGACTGCTTCTCATCAGCTTAACGATTATAAGCGTGCTGTACCTGCGGTACATTAGACCTTTATCGAAAGGAACCGACAGCAACACCTCTGATATAGTGCAGCTTGAAAACGACTTCGACGCCACTCCACCGCCATCGCCAGCGACATCAGGTGGCAAGAAGGATCCGATTGCTGACCCACCGATGCTAGAGGATCGGAAAATATCGATCAACATTGTCGGTATTACTATGCAAGGTATGGTAGAACGGATGAAATAAGAGTAGATCGTAATAAAGAAACATTAACATACATTTTTAACACAAATTTCCACAGAGTCCGAAGATACCAATACGGACACTAACCGTTTGGCACGCTCATTAACCGACCGGTTGGATGAAGAAGATGAGTATGGTGCCGCTATTTTCGGACCGTCGGGTCAGGATACGTTCAGCGAACCGAAAAATGTTAAATTTAACGAAATAGTCGAACGGATAGAGGTTGAAGAGCATCACAGTGATGAGGATAATGATGAATCAGTATACGAAGAACGATTGTAGTGAATGAAGTTATTATTTAAAAATTAGTTTTAATGTACATGATGTACACAAAAAATATTGTACAAATTAAAAACGACACAATAAAACTTAATACAGCGCAATAGCTATGAGGGCGATACTCGAAAAAGCTTTGCATCTTTTTAAGGAGCAAGAAGGATGCGCCGTAGGCCATCCACGATTGTTATGATACATACAGTGCTTTTGTGCATAATAATATCGATCGTTATTGAGAACCTAGTAAAAACGAATTAATTAAGTACATGCAATTCAAACTAAAAGGGAAATAAAGCTAAAAAAAATTAAATTGTTTAAAATGAATTGTAAAATTAAAACGCTGAATATAAGGATGATTAACTATTGCGTAGGTGTATGAAAATGTGGAAAAATGTAAATAATGTCTACTTGTTATCTGCCTACATTCCTTGTCTTCCATTTCTTTTATGGAATATACTATTCTCACTTTGTTTCCCTTGCTACAAGATCCAAACCTACGTAAAGCTCTCCCGCTCTCCTTTACTCAACTCGTATGTCCTAGATCAGGTCTCCCGTGTCTGTGTAATCAAGGACTTGGGTGTTTGGCTTGACTCTACTATCCCCATAGATTCCGTGGTGTGCAGGGCTTAGAGAACGCTCGGCATCATAACGCGCATTGCTAGTGATTTTTCTGATCCGTTATGTTTGAAGGCTCTGTTCTGCTCGTTGGTTAGGTTGTTGCTGGAGTATTGTTCTATAGTATGGGCCCCGACTGCTCGGATTCATATTGAGCGCATAGAACGGGTGCAGAGATCCTTCACCAGGTTTGCAGTTCGCAAATTTCTGAGTGGTTCCACTGCTGCCATGCCCAATTGTGAGTACAGGTGTCGACTGCTCGGTATTGACTACCTCGAGAATCGCCGCTCTCAGGTCCGATCCTTATTCGTTGCTTCCCGCTTGCTCAATTATATTGATTCACCAACGTTTCCCTCCTCGATCCCCCTTTAAGTTCCTAATCGTTCACTCCGTATTTGTCCTTCCTTATTTATCCCCAGACTATTGCTTGCTCTGCGATCGTTTCACTCCTCTTCCCACTTATTTGACTTCCATCACGCTTCACCCTCTATCCGTTGCCTCCTTAGATTTCCCTTTTAGCCTCTCCATCCTGATAATTGAGCTTCTGTAATGTTTACCGGGGGCGGCCTGGTGGTGCATGTGATAAACGGCGGACGTCCACACGGCAGGAACGGGTTCAAATCCCATCCGGACCGTCCCCCGTAGCAAAGCCTTGACGATCCGGCTACGTGGTAAAATAAGTCTAGTAAGCCAGAAATGGTGTGTGCCAACAGCAACACATGGGAAGCAGTCCGGACCGCCGCAAGGACCATCTTCAGAAACCTCCAAGTGAGATGGAATGAGGAAAGTCCACCTACGGCCAGACGGAGACGATAACAACGACGGCGGAACACGGAACACACGGGACAGCAACAGCTGCCGCCGCTACCGCACCAAAGGATGACGACAACGGAAGCAGCAGCAGCAGCAACGAGTAACCAGAGCAGCAGCAGGAGCTAACCCCTACCGGAAGTAGCGGCTACAGACAGGCGGGCACGAAGGCACGAAGCAGCAGCAGCAGCTGAGACAACTAGGACGGATGACGCAGTAGCAGCATTGGAAAGCAGCAGCGCGTTAACAGGACACATCAAGCGCATCGGCAGGGTTCGGATCAGGTCGAGGAGTGGTTTAGTTAGGGTCCCATCGGCTGCCGGGTCCGCTTCACGGGCCCAGCGTCACGATGAATCCCACATAATCCATCTCGGAGGGATTGGTTTGTAGCCGCAAGAGGCCCTCAGAGGTGGGTACCTTTTGAAGGTTCCCTCCCCGTTAAAAAAAAGCCAGAAATGGCCGGCGTGACCTGTAAGGTCGTTAAAGCCAAGAAGAGAGAGAGAGGATGTTTACTTCAATAAACTTCCCGTCTTGTCTTAGTTTTAGTTGTTAGTTATATATTACGTTTAAGTTAGCCGAAGAAGTCTACGTGCAGCCTTACGGCAGACATACAGAAATAAATGAAATGGAATGAAGATGAAATTAAATAAAATTTACTCAGATTTTCGTCCATTTCGAGAAATATGTTTCTTTCCATTCATCGCCGCGTATTTGGTTATATACTTCAAGCGGTACTGGCAAATGACTAGTTATTTTCACGTCACATTTATTTCGTACCTCTGTTTTGTTTTGCATTTTCACCATTCGTATAGGCGTTGCTGATCTCGCGCAACAAACATTCCAATGGCGCGCTTCGAGTGCGTTAATGTACCAGCAGAGAATGTAATGCTCGTCTCGATGTCAAGCCTCCAAAAAGGAAAACGATGCTTTTCTAACCATCCTGTTCTAAGCTTAGCTTTTCCACGCACATACACATACACACATACACTGGACGATCGTGAAACGCGCGCTCATACACACACACATATACACACTCACACCGCTGGCACATATTAAATTTAATCATTTATTTTCGTACTACTACATGCTACGTGTCTAATCTCTTCGCCTCATACGCCCGGTAAGTAAAATGTAACACAACGACGCTATCATTTAGCCTTTTTGTTTTTTTGTTCTTTTCTTTTCGTTAGTTTGCTTGTATGCTCAAGTATGCTTTTGTTTTCTTTTCGTGCCAGCTGTCTACTGGTGAGAGCTAGAGTTCAAGGAATGTTGCAGATTAATTTTGATATTTGGTGTATTTGCATTTGTTTTGTTTTATCTAAACTTTCTTATTTTACTCCGGCAAACTTTTCGTTTGATTATTTGTTTTTTTTTTTGTTTAGTTATACGTTTGCTTTGTTTCGTGGCGAAACTCCCCTTTTAGAAACCAAACTTGAACACAATCATCAAAACGGGGTACTGTTTTAACGCTTTTGTTTGCTTTTGCATTAGCTGCTGTTCCAAAAAGGCTTTCATCGTTAGGCGTAACATATACGGGTCCGCTTTCCCAGCCATACTGGGACGGACGGTTTTCATAAAACTGCTGCCAGCTGCAAGCCGTCGAACGTGTCTTAGCTTATATAGTATTATGGTTTAAACGGATTCCATATCCTTCGTACGCGAACGCCCGCTTCCACTTGTTAACACTATGTATGAACTAAAATTATCGTTAAGCCTAAGTTTATTGACTGGTTTCTTTGTTCTCTTATTTGACAAGAGACGTGGCATATCTTTCGAACCAGATGAGCCAGTAATAGGAAAGTAATAATAAATAAATCAAAATATTATTTAAGCATTCGGAGGAATTTTATGCTACCAATACTACGGCGTTAAACAGACTACTGATCTGATTGATTTTTTTGTTTGTTTGTTTGTTTTGCTTGCTCTTCCGCTAAACCTACACATATGGTGCTGTCGTGCTGTTTATGTAAAGGTTTTGTTTGTGTTTTTGTTTTGCATCTTTCATTTCATATCACTTTTTCGTCGGTCGGACTGTTAGGACCGATTGAATTCTCTATTTCACACTTTCTACTACTTTAGCTTATATAGGTGGGAGCAAACGAAAGCTTCGATCGCAGAAAGGACATAGCTTTGCATTGGTGCTTACTATTTACTGAAACTGTTGCACATCAGTAGTAAAGTCAGAGAATAAACATAACTACCAGCCACATATTTACCAGCTGTACTAGCCGGTAAAGCGTTGGTTCGACAGGATGGATTTTTTCCTTGATAAGCTTTTTTCTTAGTTAGCTGTTGGTAAGCTTCCCGAAATAGATAGTGTTTTTTTACAAACCGGAGGAGAAAATGATTCAAACTATTTGCACGCTACATCTCCCTTGCGCTCTATTGAGCGAGCGATATAATGAAGGTAAATTTACTTACAGTGCTCTCAATTCAAATTATAAACATTTGTAAAGATACAGAATATTCGACTGGTTAGGTTATCCGAAACGTGTTAACATGTTTTAAGTGGGAGTGTGCAGAAAAATACAACCAAACTCAGTATCGGAATCGGCTACATCGATACTCCCTGTCATCCTCCAGTCGTGCGTCATTTATGCCACTTTAGGGCGACTTCCTACACGGAATCATCTGCAAACAAATTGAAACCATAAATCGTTACTATCTTTAGATGGGTTCGAATGGGAGACTCGTCGTCCCACTTACCGTGGTACCACCATTTTGTTTTCTTAGGGTTTTTGTTGCATGTCTTCACATAAATACCATTGTCTGGTGGTCGTCTTTTCTCCCGACAGCTGCTTAACATCGACGATATACTAAGACACACTGATTGTACTGACAACGCTGGCGACCTATGATTGGCAGAAGTGGAGGAAACATCACCATTAAAAGAATGATCGACCAATGTTTGATCAATTTTACGCTCTCCTTACCAATCGTCCGTTAGGATCGAAAGACATATATGACCATTCGAGTAGACGTGCGGGTGAATGGGAATATTAGAGCCTATAAAAGTAACCTAAAACAGAATGAAGCATTAATACGCATCGTTCATGGGTTCATGGCAGTACCGTATTCTTACCTCTGGCGAATCGAAAGGATATTTGTTGTTGAATTTAAATAACAATTGAAAATGTTCACCCTCATACAACGTTCCTTCCACACCATCTATGTTTATTATCCACCTAAAGCAACATTAAAAAACACATTTGTTTGTTACGATTATCGTGAATCCCTTAACGACCATCATGCCATACTTACTGGGTTAGGTTTTGACTCACACTTTCCTCATCGACTGACACACCTGGCGGGGGTTCCTTAATTAAAGACATCAGTTCCTTCTGGAGGCGTCTCTGTTAACAACAATTGAAAAAAATATATAATCAACGGTATAAAAAGCAATAATAAATTTAATTTGCAAGGAAAGCCAAATATTTTCATTATTTAGTTTGAAACATGTATTCATAGTAATTGCTTTTTTTCTCTCTTTTGCAAACAAACTTGCCTCCCAGCGGCTATTGTCCAGGATAAGCTTTTTATTATCCTTTGCAGCATCCTGTATGACGGTCGTGTTGGTCGTAGAAATCGTTTCCGATTTCGACGGTTTCTCCTTCCGCATTCGTAGTCGGTTGAACATGTTGATGTTTGTTGCTTTTGTGTTTATAAAAAAATATAAACTAAACTTATTCTTCGCTCAAGTCGGTAGCCACAACTAACTAAACACCCAACAAGTTTTGGATTTCGTTGCTTTGAGTGATTATTTCTCGATCTATCCGATGGAGCATTGATCTGATTTGGCTTGGTATTTATCTGGACGGATGTGAGGCACACTATTATCTGCAAGGGTAGTTGATACTATTTAATTAGGTGTTTAAATTTCCCCGTTTATAAAACAGCGTCATAAATTCGATAAGAAACGGTTTATGCTAGACTGGTAAGCATGTTTTGGTTTTGCATTGCAGTGCAACGTTGTGCATTAATTTATTGTAGCACAAACATTCAGCAATCTGTATGGAAATACCACAGCACATTATTGTAGAGTGAGTGTCTGTGTTTTTGTAGCCTCTAAAAGATTACATTTCTTCCTCACAAAACAGTTAAAGGAAAGTAGACTTTGTCCAGAAGACAAAGAAGATTATGAACTTCATTTTCCGGCTTTGCTCAATTGACCGTTCGGGATTGATAGGATGATGAATGATAATACGGATGAATGCCAGACAAAGCGGTAGCAAACAAAGAATGACTCACTGCTACATGCGTTTTGTACTAGAACAATTGCTTGAAAGCCTTCAAAACGAGTGTTGGAGCCATTTAAATGAATTAGAATCAAAACCATTACTGGCCAGGTCTTACATCTAAAAACTACAACACCGAACCGGATCGTTGAGCGTGTGAATCACAAATTTCGCAAACGCTTACGCAGCAACCAGTTTCCATATGTTTAAGCCCGATCACAAGCACATGGTAAGCATGGCATATGCTTTGAATCGTGCGGTTAGCACAAAAATTGCGCCGAAATACAAGTTCAAACCCCAATGGCGCAGCACGAAAAAACGCGAAACAAAAAATGCTAGCGAAATCGAAAGCGAAAAGTGCACTGGTAAGCGCATTTGCAACCGGTGCAAGCATTGAAGTGCACGCTTGCACTCTTCATACAGTAGAGCGAGTGTGAATATGTGCACACGAAATATTCGCATGCCATGGCTGTTCGCAGACGGTTACGGAGGTTTAAATTTCAATGAACTTCGAAACGCTCGCAACCCTAGGTTAGCCATAACGGATGACTGCTCGCCAGAAGGGTAGTTAACCTGGCCATTTGCTGCGATGCGTATGCTCTCCAGCAGAAAAGATCTTAAGCAATCTTAAGCTGCACCAAGAAGAACAAGGAGCTACGTCACGTAAACTACAGAACGGAATGAATCACTCTGGGGTTGCCATAAACGAGCCAGAGGAAATGGTTTTTTTTTCCTCTTTGATCCACACACATACACAAAGATAAGTTGCGGCCATTCGGTGACCATCTGAAAGTGAAAAAGGCGTAGAAGAAACTTCGAACATATTTGCATTGGCAGCCTTTGTACAGGACCGCAAAGAAACACTTCCAATACGGTGCGAACACAATGCATGCTAATGAGCAAATGCAGGCCGCGGTGCACCTTTTAACCCTTGAAGGGTTTGTCATTTTATGTGCTGGTGCTGCTATAAGGAAATTTTATCTCATTTTCTATTAATTCTTTTATAAAACCTCAACTTGGTGCTAGAGCTCACGAAGTTCATTTATGTTTAAGATTAAAAACAATTGTGCTGAATTCTTCGACATTTTCAATGTGTAATACATACCTAGAACATATATCAAAATTTCCAAAACATTGAAAGGTTAACAGGCACAATACTTTCGTTAAAACGGGAGGTCAATGCATGCAAACTGCATCTTAAAAAGGGGTCCAGCCAAACGTTGCACACAATCTCACCGTACTTAAAAGGTATTGTCGGCAGCGTAAATTTGTTTACTCAACATCACAAATCACGCATAAATCCGGAGCACAATCTTCCATTACGATATGGCCACCACCCTTACGGTGGCTAACGAACATACTTAATGGTCCAGCTTCGCGGTTTGTGCCAGCTGACACGGGGTTGGTGAAACAAAACAACACCCAACACGCTACACCAACGCGATCGTAGCTGATCGTAGCTGTCAGGTGGTGTGGGGTAGCTAAACCAATAAAATGAGGTTATGTCAACACACAAAATCGATCATGGTTCTAGCAGCAATATTTTGCATCGCTAGCTTCCCTTGAGATTAATCAGCTCATAATTCTGGTCAGCTCAAGTTTAAGGACGCGTATAAACGTGTCCCTAACGATCACATCAAATCAACTGAACTTGGCCTAAAACAGAGCGGTAGTAGGTAGTTAAGAACACACATCGGTCGCTTTATTATTTAATTAACTCCGGTGGAACGAAACTATAATTTTATCCAGCTGCACCCGTTAAGCTTTTTTTATCGATCAACTTTTAAATGTTCTTCTAGAAAAGGAAAACTTTTGCCGTCGAACCACGTACTGACGTTCATCGTTTGTTAGATAATCGTTATGACATCGCGGTGATCGCATTCTAATGTTTGTGCCAACCGTTGAGACGTATGTGGTGCGCACGTACTAGTGGCGCCTGTGTAAAATGCAAAGAGGAAGTTGAATAATATTTCCCTAACAGAACGCAACAAATGATGCATTTTTAATTGCTGCTAGAATGTTTCCCAATTGCTAAAGATAGTCAACATTGGCTGTAATGTGGAAATAGAAAATGATAAAATTGGAAAATATTTTCTAGTTATGCAAGTTAATATGTAAAGCCGTAAAGTATTAATTAATTAACAGTTCAAACATTTCCAGTTGCGTTTGTGTCGCGTAAGACAATGAAGGAAATACATTAGCTGTACGTGCCGTAAATAATCAAACACCTAGGCACGTCATGAGAAATATGCTGGACTAATCGGTTAGCAAAATGATATAGAAATGTCAAAGAACCACAACTAATATGTCTCGAGAAGCGCTTAAATTTTATGAAAATAATTTAAGTTTCATACAAACAGTTACAGATGAAACAATAGCAATAGATTCTGAACAGAATATTTCTCTACATCATTCAACGGAAGAAAATAAATATTCTTGAAATCATCTTCAAAATAAGTTATACACAAATACACATACGAAATACGGAATATTGGAAATGTGCAAATAGAAACTCTTCTTTTTGATGGCTCTTCATAACCTCGGGGAAGGGTCTTGGTCGGCCATTTCTGACTTTTCTTGACTGGGCTACCATTGACCTTTGATAATGATTTTCAATTACCTATAGCTAGTAAGTCTTGCTTTGGTAGAAACAATAATTCGACTAAAATTTGTTACCCAGTTTGTCGGGTGAGAAATGTCTAAAAACACATTTTTTTCACATTTCAATGTGAAATCAATATAATTTTTATGTACACCAACAAAACTAATCGACTTCGTATTAAAACAGAAGAAACTAAAATGAAAGAACACAGTAGCGTTTCCTTCCGATCTTTTCTCTTCTTTTCTGATGGATCTTTTCTAAAGGAATCCATCGCTGTTCAAATTTTGAGGTTTCCCAAGTTATGCACTGAATAAAACGGTTATTATCTTAATAAAAACCAAAAGAAAAAATATTGAGGTAATTGTAATCACCGATCAATCTCGCTTCTTGAAGTCACGCAAGGCTCTGACAAAACTATAATTTGTGATAAATCAAACTGAGCAACTGATATGAACGAGCAATATTTAAAATAGAAACACCATAGATGATGGCATTGGGTTTTTGATCCGTTGGTATGTAGGATTCGAAACCTTACTAGAGCAGGTCATGTATGCAGCTTTAAATCTTCCTCATAAATTACACAGAATCATGATTTTGATGCTTAATTGCTTAGTTGTAAAATTAAAAAGATTGTAAATTAGGCAGCTTTTTTGCGAGGTTTGTTACAAAACAAAATATGTTAATGAGTTGGTAAGGATTATCACAAAATAGTAATTTGATAGCTTCGTTTCTGATGACCAACATACAGGGTTTCGAATCATATAAGGGAACAGTTCAATCGGTAAGGAGAAAGATTCAACCGCTCAGGGGATGTTTGCAACGCTTTGGTGGAACTTTTCACTCGCTTAGGAGAATTTTGCAAGCATATAGGGGAATGTGTCAAGCAGTTAGGGGAGCCGTGCAATCATAATAGGGAATTTTGCAACCGCTGAGGAGAGCAATCTGTCAACCTCCAAAATGTCATCGTTGGTCGTCCGTTTGTTTGTTTACATTGAGCAGCTGCATTACGAAAAAATGAACATAAATTTACACAAAATATGAATTTAAAATAAGCTTAATAAAATAAACTGCTTTCGCAAACGTTTTGATTACGGATAATTGTTGAATACAAACAAACAACGGACGACCAACGATGACATTTTGGAGGTTGACAGATTGCTCTCCTCAGCGGTTGCAAAATTCCCTACTATGATTGCACGGTTCCCCTAACTGCTTGACACATTCCCCTATATGCTTGCAAAATTCTCCTAAGCGAGTGAAAAGTTCCACCAAAGCGTTGCAAACATCCCCTGAGCGGTTGAATCTTTCTCCTTACCGATTGAACTGTTCCCTTATATGATTCGAAACCCTGTATATGATTCGAAACCCTGTAAATCACTGGTAACAGTGACAATTTGTATTGGACATGGCTGTGAACCTGTAGTGAGCGGTTCGAACACTCCATGAAGTAAGTAAGTAACAGATTCACGCACTCTTGTGAAGCTAATTTTCAGGCACAATTACTACATCTTGATGGCAACATCGGGTGCTTCGAGTGGTGCAATCGTATATGCATGAATTTAATTAACAACGATCTTGCAACCACTAGTGAGAGTACCGTGCAACTTTAGATGCATTTTCTTAACCAGTTACACAAATACACAAACTGGCTCGTTAAAATGTAAACTACCAACTAACCCTGAAAAGATCTCTGTAATCTTTGAGCGCGAATGCTAGACGGATCGAACCGTTCAATAACAGCATTCGGATGCACTTGGAACCGGTATCATCGATTGGTGGGGCCAGATAACCTTTTCCAGATGGACGTTTGGCCAGAACTAGGTGAGAAAGGAGGCCACCAAACCGTTGTTTGCGAAAACAATCTAATCATCCAAGGCAGCACAAACCACTGACGGGAATCGCCATTACCTATCGTCCTTGAATGAAGTGACTTTGTAAACACGATGGGTAAATTAAAATAAACCCAATCATCCTTATCCTTCTGATTACTATTTAAACAGATGGTCCATGAATAAAGAAGGGTTGTTCATATTCGTTGTAATAAGGAATACCATTTATTTTGCTAGTAAGGTTAAAAGCACAAATAAAATAGGTTTTTAATTATTATAAAAGACGAAAACAGTTTGACTTCACTACAAAAGATCTCTTATAAAGAAAAAATACGTACCACAACATTTTTACATTCCAATACAATTTTCCTTGAACTTATTACAAATTGCACAAAACATTCGAACATCACATCCGGAAGCTGTTGTGGTATGATTAACTCCCGAATATTGAAATTCAGGGTCATTTATGTATCGATGACCTCATCGGTCGAGTTTAGGTCACCAATATCGTCGAACATAAAATGGTGTACATGTTCCATCAACATCATATGCTACTGGTCCTATCCCACCCTATGTGGCTATGGTTAACACATCGATAAAAGTCCGTTCCGATTTGCTCGATAATAGAATGAACGAGTGTCCACTTTGTGTGGAGTTCAAACGGAATAAAAACGCCAGAGGGAAACGATTCCTAATGCAGCTGATAAACATATGTATATTTAGAGCATGTTTTGGCCGAGGGGTGCCTATGTTATTAAAAACGATTTATGATCGTTTTTTTTTGTTTGCTTAGCTTCTCGCTTCACGATCTCTCTCCCGAACTAAGCAAGCATCCATCAGAACGCATTCACAAAAGCACCATAGATGCGAGCAGATCTTTAGTATCGTAGAAGAAGAAAAATTCAGAATTGCCTTGATCTACGCACACACACGCGTCCACTTTGACAAATCGTTGTCGAAGAACTTTAAAGCGTCCGAAAACATGGACGTGACAAAATTGAAGCCAAATTAAAATGAAATGTTTATTCGTCATGAATTTGATGTTTAATTTCCTTCACAAACCATGTCGCTACCGTCCCATAAGTCGTCCGAGAGCTAGACAAATGGAAATCTTTGATGCTACAGGAACATCACACACGCCTATTCCATGCGTCCTTCAAACAGAAAATATTGCTCAGTCGATCACGCTGCTTGATGGCAAGCGAAATGGAATGAAGAGACATAAACCCCAATGCTTTATCTGTTTGTTATTATTATTGTTGTTTTTTTTCGATCTTTACTGTACACACCACATAAAAAAAAGAAAGATACGAACAAAATGACAGACATGTAACATGGAAGGTGCCATTTGGAAGAGCAGCAAGCGGATTAACAGCTGCTTGCAATAAATATGATCGTAGACCTTTCTGGTGACATAAATGAAACGGCTAGCAGTGCGCTTATGACAGATTGCATCGTCGCTAGAGTCGATGGCCATTCGATTAAAAATTATAAAGATTTAAGATGTGCTTTGGATTGATTTTCAGGATTAGTACAAGTGGAAATATTACATTTAAGATACATTGTTTTATATACATCATACATGTTGTATGATGTATTCGTTGGTTTCTTAAACAGCTTTTTAAGATTCTTAAGCAAAATTTTAAAATCTTGTTGTAGTAAATATACTTATCGTCATTATTTAAATTATTTCTATTAATTTCCAAACAATGTTTTTTTCGTTGAAGTAGAGGCAAACCTAGAAATGTTCGTTGAACGCAAAACAATTCTTTTTTAATTTTTCTTTTTTAACAAATTGTAAAATTTCTCACCTAAAAGTTTAACGACTTACTAAGAGTTTATTAGAAGTCTTTCTATATTTAGATTGGTATTTAGATTGCATAGTCGATTTATCAGATGGCGTTGAAATAAGCATTATTTCGATTAGTTGTTTGAATTATAAACGAAAAAGTCTGTGCTGATGTCAGATTGCTCATCTGCCGACAGTCAACTCTTGTCTAAACTTATATATGAATTTTTGAACTAAATTTCAATAATATTTAATTTGTAGAAAAAACAAAAATCATCATCAACCATCATTTGAAAGTTCACATACTCTACATTACAGAATAAATAACATCACAACACTTCGAACATTAACATTACATGTTGTTCAACTCTTGGCATTTTGTTGTATTACTTTATTGATTTGTAGAACAATGAATTCCTGTCGCCCACCGTTAAATAATTTGGCACTCTAGGATCCATTGGCTATTCGTGTGAAATATTGATTTAGAATATACAAATATAAATATTGATGTGCTCTTTCTGTCATGGACATTCGAGATGAGATTCGATCTACTACGTTCGGTGTATTAGCCCATACAACGATGCACGAGACCATTGTATCGGTACCTATGTGCTAAGGTTATCAGCGTACAAATAAGAAATGGAAGAAAAATATTGTTTTTCACAAAATACTATTCATAGTAACGGAGCCAAATTATAGTTACAAATTCCACTCTGGGAATATTGAAATACATCATAAACAAATCGTCGTAAGGCTCCAATGGAAATATATGCGTAATTCTTTTTTTCCGCATAATGAATAAAAAAAACATGATCGTATGTTGTACGAGCAGCAAATAATGCCACATACGTGAATACCTCACAGCACGAACCTTACACAGATTCTACTAAATTAGCTTCTTCGGTGACACATGATCGTGTAAAGCCTTCGATGTGTTTTGTACGATTGTAGCAAATGGAAGTTTGTAAACTTCCCCATAAGGGAAAAATAAGGAAGCATGATTGCAATGCCCGTATACTGACCACATACAACACGTGAGAGATTTATCCTCTTCGTGCACATTTCTACGCGGAATACACCTTCGTGACCACACAAGTCGTGAGGCATGATAAAGCGCGCGCGACAACAGCAGGAACCATTGCTGGGTTGGGCGGTTTAATACAAATTGCGGAAACTAACCTACCCTAACGGTATTGGAAAGCAAATGCGTTTTTGTGTTGTATCCCAAAACAGCACCGTAAAAGGAAAGTCTTCCTTATGTGCCATCGGCTTATCGTTGTACGAGCACTAGGCACAAAGAAACAGCCATACAACAAAAAGGCACAAAAAGAAACAAACATTCGAATCGGTACAAGAAAAGGGAAAAAAGGAACCAATCCTGACCTATCGCAAAGCATTTTGTTGTGGCGTGACATTTTGTTAATTTCAAACGCACTTTTTTGTTGCTACTATTGCACTACAAATCATGAACAGCGTTTCTGCGTGTATGGTGTAATGGCTTTGTAATGTACGTCTACACAATTTACTTAGTTAAAGCAACAAAACATGATATTTTTTATGGTTTTAGATTTATCTATCTTAATGTTGCTTTATATGGCATCATACGACGCTTACAATCGGGATTACAACAATAAGCTACTGAATGGAATATAAGAGCTTACGTTAAATGACTTCGCAGTTGCATTATTGTTGACGATTAGAATGGTGTTAATAATTCAAGGAAATGGATTCATTAATCCGACCTAAATCCACACTTAACTGTAAGCATCTGATAAGACCAATCATCACTATCAGTCTCTTAAGGGAAACAATCTTGCTACTGATTACAAGTCTCTCAAGGGAAACAATCACCTCGAACAAGAGTATCATAATCTGTCGATAAAGGAAAAGATTTTCGTGACACTTTTTGATAAAAGTATAACATAACCGGCACGAAACCGACGCATGGGACAATAGGGTAGCAAAATGTCGATCTAGTGGACATAAGCATTTCTGCAGAAGTATAGCCACCTATTTATAGCACCTTTTATTCTGCCACACAAATGTGCACGAGAACGCGGCTAAATTTTAACAGTGAAATAAAAACAGTTGCCATTTAAAAAAACACCCCAACACGTATTGGCATTTCTACGATCATAAACAGTCGAATGTCGTAAATCTGGTTTTGGGCCACAAAACTTAACCACCAAAAAGCTACGATGACAGACAGCTGTGCTGACAGGTTTCCGAACGACACTCAAACTATCCCTTGGACAGTGTGTTAGAAATTTACTTAAGAATGGGCATGGGAACATTCTTTGCAGTCTCTCCTGTCAGTATAAGCGATTTATTGAGCGGTTCTTACGCTGTCGGCCGTCACTGTGTCATCCGCGGTATGGTCAGTTGGAAGATATCATAATCAACATGACCCGTGGCAGTGAGCGTAGGAGTGCAAAACCAGGAAGCAATTAGACGTGACTGAAGCAAAACAAAACGTCTACAGAACCAGAACGAAAGGACACACCGCGGTGATCGGTGAAGCTCCTGTCAAACTACACCACGCTGTATTCAATCAATGACTTCACGATCCGCACTCTGTGCACCGTTCCGTAGCGTGCTATTGAGTGTTCCTTCCTTTCCCTTTTTTCGATCAATACAAAAACGAGGATGACTAAATTCTGGTGAAATATTGCAATTTAATTGCTACCGATGTGTCGTTGAGTGAGGGAGGAAAAATAATAATAACAATAACAAACGTACGCAAGAACACAGCGCACGAGCCACGACGACTCGCAAGGCGCGAGGCGATGCAATTAAGCTAAATTGAATATTCAATTCATTAATGGTACCCGACACGGCACACACCGGCGGCACAACTGCCGGGTGAAACTGACCGCACACACAAAAAAAAGCGCAACATGGCCATTTATTAGAAGTTAAACACGTGTTTCGGGGGCACGCCAAAGTTAAAACAAACATTTCAAACAATAGTTGAACCGATAACCTTCACCATGGCAGCTCTTGTTCAGCAGTGCGATGCTTTAGCGAAGACTTTCGGAATATGATTGTATTTATTTTTTATTGCTTGTTCAATTTACACAATCAATCAAGCAACAAGAGTGTGAGAACAGTTCGAACTACGTGAACTTAGTGCAACATTGTAAATCGGTTATGTTATGTGAAACTTTTAAAATACTGTACTTGCAGTTCAGTAAATATTTCATTCGCTTAAGCAAGAAAAAAGCTTATTTAATCATTACTTTGACTTACTTAAATTAAACGCACACAATTAAACTTTTCGCCCGCAAACCAAATCAAGCGCACGTTTACAGTACATGTTTTATTCCTTCACTTCGTCGGTTTCGTTTTTACTTTGCTGACAGCAACCGATGAAACCGTATCATCATGTTTGCAGCAACATTATTTTAACGATACGATCGCTCGCAATCGATCGCGGCTATGATTTCTGCGATCAAAACTAGGCATCGGTAGCGTCCCAGTTTTGCAGCACCATTACACTACAGCCAAATGGTACCATATCCTAGACTCGACGAGTAGCACTAGTCGAGACGATGATAGAGGCAATCTAGCAAAATTCATCGCTTGACTGCGTGATGATCACTTGCGAACCCCTCGAGCTAAACGTGTTTATAGCACAGCATAGTAGCTCGAGAATATGTAAACATCGGAGGAAGAAAATGATCGTACGCCGTGTTGGATATCATATCCATGAAGTATCTGCATGTTTTATGCTCCCAAAGTCAACCAATGTCATAAAACAAAGAGTTTTTTTACGATTATCTGTGCATAATTATAGTGATTATTAAATGGTCCATACAATTTTTTAGGACAAACTGAGTGAAAACTAAAACTTTCTAAAATGCTATAACTTCTCCATTTGTTATGTAGTTTCGAAGTTATAAAACAAAATGAAGTATAAATTTTAATACACGTTTTATAAATTCATTTTGAGCTCATGTGAAATATGGTTGGAAAAAAAAAGTTTGAGTTATCCACGACGAAAGGGTTGTCTTGAGTTCATCTATATTGAGGTATTTTATAATATATATATATATTTTTTTTTTAACTCGGTTAGAACGGCCTGGCCGTATCAAGACTTATTTTACCACGTAGCAGGATAGTCAGTCCATGCTACGGGGGGACGGTACGGATGGGATTTGAACCCGGTCCCTGCCGTGTGGACGGGCGCCGTTTTTCACATGCACCACCGGGCCGCCCCATTTTATAATATTGTTTATATGTAAATTACTCCTGTAAATTACTTCAAATGGAGAAATCCTTCAAATTCTAATCTGGTTCGATTGTGAAGGCCTTGCGACCAAACCATGACAAGCTCAACCGAGATTTCGTATTTCACTTTGAACTATCATCTTGTTCACAGTTTCATAGCAGCTTTTAGCATACATTCGAGGTTTTTGCGCCCTGAATTTGGAAATATTTCTGTTGATGTAGCTATCTTGTACCTACTTTTATTTTACTTTTTTATACAATGCCAATAGTACTAAAGATAAAAGAATTTATTCACATGGAGATAAGGTTTCAACATTATGAACCTAAATATCTTTGCACTTCAACAGAGCGCAATTACGCTGTAACTTAAGATCACTGGCATGAACAACTTTTCTGTTCAACAAGAAAGGTGCAAGAACTTGTGAACTTATTAGTTTACAAAGAACAAGCTGTGTACAGCCGTTATACAATTATCAAACATGGAGTTTTGATACAGTCGTTTTCAAGTCAGCCTGTATGAATTTATTCTGACAACGGCTGGGCAAAAGTGCAATATAAAACGACTGGTATTTTTATTTTAACGACGTTTCAATTTTTGACCATTGCAGGAAACGGAATGCAACAGAATATGTTCACCACTAAAACCTCCAGTATCGCCTCATAAGCGTATACGCTATTCGCTCAACATCACCATTGCTGCAGCAGATCTTCTTTTCTGTCTGCACGAGCGACATGCCATCCGCTTAGCGGGTGCTGTGAAAAAATTAAAGCAATTAAATCCCGATCGCCCATAATCCGACACTTTTGTGTAGATTTTTTTCCCCCAGTCGTTTTTGGTTTCGTGAAACAATTCTTTGTTTGAGTGGTTTTGATTCACAAACGAAAAAAAACGGCCAAACATGTTTCCAAATTTCTTTAATCCATTCTCATAATGACCTGTGATGGAAATGCTTGATAGGCTGCTTTTTTGCAACCTACTTGATCCTATCATCAGCGAAAGAGGAGTATCTTATTAGCGAATCATTCGATTAATGTACACCAAACACCAAAGTGTTTCCGATGGATTGTTCACGCAAAAATAATGGCACTTGAGCGAGACGTTAAAGGGCACTTGACCGCATACATCAATCTCACATAATATCAGACCCATTTCATCGCGCAGAACCTGTCTATACGATCTCTGCACGGAAAAGTGCGGAGTTATGAGCTAATGAACCACTTGACTTAAGATGCGACTCACCATCTATTGGCCACTTCTAGCTTACGATCGCTACTCCCCCCACACAAACAACTCCATCGTAAATTAGCGCGTATTAAATTCGTTTGCGCATCCCAACAACTAATACCAAGCGAAGGAACAGTGTCGGCGATAGGCCAGTAGACAGAGGCAGAACCGCTATCACAATCATAAAAGTTCCCGAACGATGGATGCTGAGAAATGATGTCTTGAGGACAGCGGGTTGTTCTGGCTTTAATTCTCTGTGCTGATTCGTATGCAATCTTTCTACCCTTCTGCGACGATGATCATGATGATGACGAAGGCGCGAACCGTAAAGTTGATTGCATGCACAGGCTTTGGCTCCACGGTGCAAACTCTCCCAGAAGTAGAAACACAACACCAGACCTCCTTTGCATTGCTGTGGTCTTTGCCTGCCATATCGGGCATGGTGGCATAAGCCGATTGATGACTAATAAAATAAAACACCAGACGTGTATAATTTCGTGTTTTAGGAGAGCATCGCTCTCGGTTGCGTTGCGGCAGACATAAAGCCGCTGTGTTGCAGAACTGACGTACGGAAATCGACAGAAAATCGTCCGTCTGGCCTTCACTTACAACACACAACACACTTGCACATGGCATTTAAAATAAACCTCTTTAAGTAGTTGTTGGTTCGATCCGCCATAAGGTGTTTGGAATGGTTTCGAAAATTTTTATGCCAATTGTTAAATGTTACTTGAACTAAGGTTTAATACATGGTAGAAATAAAACTACCTGATGTAATAGTTAATCTCAAGTATTGACCTTTCGTATATGTACATGTTATATCGTGGTGATAAATCGTAAGTACGGTGGCACAATGGTAGCAATGTGAAGGCCCACACGACAGAACTGGCACTAAAACCTTACAGGAACCGCGCGACACCAAATCCACCGTTTGTAAAAATGTATTATCTAGTTACGACTAAATCGGAAACAAAAACAGTCGCAAATTTAAAATCTCTACAAATGTTAGTGCCCAAAGAGAGAGAGAGAGACGTTATCCAACAAAATTTTATGTATGCCTTATTTCACCACTTCTATTAACACATAATACATTTTCTTTAAAAAATGTTAAATTATATGTGCAGTCTACCAGAGATAATGTTGAGGGGTTAATTGTAGACAATCACTTAACCGTTCTCCACCCTTTGTCGAAAGCAGACGCCTCTCGCACTCCTACCGTTCAAAACCCGGTCACGCTGTCAATTATTCTAACAAATCATAAACCATCGTTCGCCGCTGGTGAAGTGAAAAGCTAGAAAAACAAAAATAGATCCCTCTCCATCCAACCCGAGGGACAAAAAAGTGAGAGAGAAAGAGAACGAGGTGTAAGTGCAAACGGGAAACATAAACTTCCACTCCGGTTCAGCAACGATCAACCACGATCAGACTGCCACGACGCGTGCTTGGTTTGCCGGAACATGTGCGGAAATTGGAAAATACCCAGCTGTCAGCCGAAGGTGAGTGACCGAACCGAAAGCGGAATGGCCAGTGGTACAGGGTGTGGATTTGAAAATTAGGAAGGAGGTCACCGAAAGTCACGACATCCTAAATTGCGGGCATGGTACCGATCTGCAAAATCCACGGCAAACTACTGCCCCCTTTGTACGCCACAATCCACCTTCTGCTTAGTTTGCTTTGGGGTGTAAATCGTTTGCGAAAAGCCAACTAATCAACTAATTAGTTACAAAGTCACTATATGAAGGGCGGTGGATAGGTGGTTGTACTTCTGTGGAAAGAATTCGACAAAGAGCGTGAACATTATTGCATCAATTTTTTAACAGTTTTGTATCCGTTTTTTTTTGCTTCACGCACGGGGCCCTAACTGATTACGTAAGCGGCATTTGAGCGTAAAAGAACATAGGTCTCAATGAATGATGTTTGGGGAAAAACGCATCGTAACTGGGGAGAAAAAAAACTGCACGCGCCAAACCGTTCGCTGGGAAAGTTGAACCGATTTTCCGTTCGTTGATCGCAGCTATAACGAAAAAAAACGCCCCGTTGGGCACGTTGTTGGTGATCGAGTAGGTGTTGCGAGATTTTTTTCCCGCCTATCGCCAACGCCAATGATCTTGAAAGACGTGCCCTCACAATGCAATCCACACACTACTTGCCGAGAGTGTTGGGAATTGGGAATTGAGTATGATGTAAAAACTGATGCAAAACACGGCTGTTTCGTTTGGGAAAGTGCCGGGAATAGAACCATAATCCCATCGGTACCCTTTTGCTTCGGGTGTAGCAGCGATCTTACTGTTGCTGAGCAGCAGTCCAACATACCAATCGCACTTGAATCCGTGCTCTGGTTGGTAAACAACGCATGGCATGAGTCGAAGACCTGCCTTTCGGTAACTTTATCTTAAACACGATACCTTGCACAATTTGGCTTGCACGCAGAAATACAGACACATTGGACAGTGTTGTGTTAGCGAACAACATAGTATGGCCCTTTGTTAAGACGTGAGGCGTGATTAAGACTAGCCAAGATGAAGCCAACAGGTTCAATTCGATTTGCGCTAATGTTACTATCTGCCAAATGCGTAGTTTTTGCGTCATCTCAAAGCGATCAAGTGCTTCACATTCCGTGCCAAATTTGCCAACTAACCAAGACGCTATCCAACACTACCCAAAACAAAACATCACAGATGCAAAATCCTTTACATTGACAAATGATGCACAGTATGCCGATCAGATCGCTTCCTAGTGGAACAACACAAACTGAACAACGACACAAGACTTTTACCTCCCTCTCGGGGCAGTTTGCGACTGCTACTTAAAGTGCATGTCATCACCATTGTCAAAGGACATCCCAACCGCCATTATGGGTTCGTTGGCGAAAGTGTCTTGTGGCGTTGAGCGCAGTCACTTTTTATACCCAGCCTACGCAGACCTTCACCCACAAAATGAAACAGAGATCTTTAGAGCGATCGCAATTAACTGCAGGAGATTGTTTGTGTGTGGGAAAGCAAAAGAAAATACTAGGGAGATTGAAATGAGGAGCAGCGATCGGGGAAACACACTCTTCCTTGGCCCATGTTCTAGACAGTATGCATCTTTTCTCCTCCGTGTTGACAGACAAAAACGGACGGGAACGCCTTGATGCTGTACTGCATCGTGCCAAACTAAAACATTGTTCGACAGCTTGTATACGGCGGTTCAAAAATATTTATTTGCACTTGTGGATCTGTAGATGTCAAGAGATTGAAAGCGTAAAAAACAAATGTCAGAAAAAATACAACACTTAGAAATAAAATAATAAAATTATTCATAGTGATTCAAACTTCCAAATAATCTAATCAAGAATCAAATATCCTTAAGTTACTGAGCATTTGAGTGATATTTAACATTTCCACATAGTCTAACGCAGAGTGAATATAGCATTATTGTAAAACAATGTGTTTTATAGTATTTAAAAACTTTCAGAAATATTTCATAACAGAAACTACTGAGGTTTGATATGATAGCCTCGTGACTAAGATATTGAGCCTTAGGTTTCTGCTGAGATTTAAGTAAAAAATCGTTTGGTGGCGCAGAAAAGTAAAGCCAAAGGTCCAAAAAGAAGTTCAATTCTATCCGAAGAAGCATTCCTTGATTCAATTCACCTCTCTTGGTACAATCATTACTACGGACTCATATTTAATTGCTTTAAAACCCCTGTTTTTCAATTGAAAAAATAAATTGTTTCAATAAAATAATACCGACACTTTCATACTACCATTAAGAGGATTTGGTGCGATCGTTAGAGATAAACCATAAATTGCAATAAAAATAATCGCCATCTTTCAACGTAACGCCAATGCATCATCTAAAGCCACAGCAAATTGGATTCTTCCAGACGGGAAGGCCAATAATACCAAGCGCTGTCGGCACAGAAATGGACCGATCTGTGCAAAAACGACTCGACCATAAGTAAACACAATATCACACTGCACCGAGAATATTCGTACCAGTTGGAGGACGAATGCATCCAAACAATGGGCCCGTTCGATGTCGGCCCTTCGGTATGAAAAATGAAGGGCTAAAGAAAGATGACGGTTTGACGTTATTTTTCTCTTAAAGCATCCAGCATTATTTAGCAACTGGTGAGTGTGTGGGAAAGTTCAAGGAAATTGAACGATCGAGAAAGATACTTTGTTTCCGTCATTGGTCATCTCATAAGGAGCGGTTTATTTTTTCACACCAGACAGCTCAAAACGAGCAAAATGAAAGCATTTCTGAACAAAAATCTGCTGTGTCCAGAAAAATCTACTTTGTGTGAATATTAATGTATTTTTTTTCAAGAATCGTATCAAAGATCATTGGTTTGATGATGATGATGATGATCACCACAGAGACTTAATAATTTTTGAATTAAAAGCATATCAACTTTTCAAGTTTCTTCGAATACAGCATATAAGCTTTCTTTGTTGCGATTGAGAAACAGGTTTGATGGTGCCTAGAATTGCATTGCTTGCTGTATTGTACTGTACATCGCTGCCATCGAAGATCATCTCACGCACAACCGAATTTGTAGCATTGGTCTACATTCGTGCACGAGTCCAGCTAACGAAGACCTCGGCTCTAGATAAGCGTTCTAATTTCATACAAAAACAAACACTCTTCAAAAGGTATACCCGCAACCAGATGCCGCACCAGCACCAGTACACCAGTGTTTGGGGTGTTGTGTTACCTTCTTGCCGCGCATCCAATTCGAGCACTCCAAATGTCCAATAATGCTGGGGTTTGCTTTGTACTGGTTCTAGCGTACCGTCTTGCCAGTGATCTCCACGCTTAGAGCAAATATGTAACGCGCCTTCCAGTTTTACCGCAATGGCGCAACGGTGCGGCTCGATGACATTCAAAAGCGTGTACTCCCCGGGTCTTTCGCTCTCCTAAGGGCAAAACCAAAACGCACACACAACCGGCTGGAAGACATTAGGGAGTCTTCTAATGGTATTGGATGGTCTGTGTTTCTTGTTCATTTGCGTTGTATCTTTAGACGCACCACCCACAGCGATGCACGATCATCGCGATGCAGCAAAGCAAGGTATGTCGCGTACCAAAAACGAGATGATGGTATAGGAAATTGCGGCCAATATGTTGTAACTCCACTGAAACTCCAAACACATTAGAATATTTTTGGAGATCTTAAGACGAGTTGCTTTAAGATATTAGCAAAACTAAAACAAATTTGCATACATAATGCAGATTGAAGCTTCAAAAACATAAGGAAACATTCGGAGCAATAACAAAAAAAATGAAATCCTCCAGAATTGTGGATTTCCTATTTTAAATGCAAGACACGTGCTTTGAGTTAGTTCGTCGGGTAAGGCAAAATTTGCATATATCACGTGCACGACGGGGTGCTGCTACTTTTTGTTTCCGCAGGTTTTCGTGTCGATCGAACAGCGCTAAAATACCTAGCAACGATCATACGCTGGACAGATTGTTTCCTTTTCTCCCCGACCGATCATAATCTGCACGGATGGCACGAAGTAATCGTAAAGTATTTCCGGCTACGATCGTCTCATATCTTCGAAGCGGGATAGAATAAAGCTAGAGAATGATGAGTCTAGATTGGCAAATGCAAAAGAGATATAAGTTTAACACCCACACTGTGCAATTTGCATTTTGTGGTTTTTAAGTCAATAAAATGGTGTCACAGTAATTTCGCACATTTGCCCACTAAGCATGCGGCACAGTGCTCTTAGTGGCAAATTATGATCTACCCAAAAAAAACCGCAAGTATTACACCACTTGCGAACTTGGTACCGAAAATATACAAACACACATGCAATAATGCCGAGACGAGTGTAGGGTGGCTTGCACATTCAAAGTATACTAAACCACGGTACGCTCTGCACACAGCCAGCCCCAAGTAAACCGAATTTATCACGCTTTTCATAATAAATTGCCACCGTTGGTCGTACGTTGTTTCTCGGTCCGCCGGTTACCGACAAACCGCCAAAAGATCAAATTACTGCTCCTACGTGTTCTGCCGCTGACGATCGTTGCTCGGATGCTCGGTCGCTCCGTCGGTAAGCAATACACTTCCTGACGCGATGACACACTCGCGAACCACTAGAGTCTGCTTCTAAACACACTAACTGGCACGGTAAGGTAACCAGACGCTAAGTGTTTCGCACCGTCTTTTCTGGTTTCGAGAGGGTTTTTTCCACTTCGTTTTCACACACGAGATAATTTCGGGTTTCTGGTTTTTCGCAGGTTTTTCTCTTTTTCCCACCCCTCCTTGGAACTCTTTTTTCCCTCTATTGTCGAGCACACCACACTAAGCCACTAAACGACATTGAAATGAGGGTTTTTGTTTGGGGAAATTTCTGATCGTACTGTTTCACTTCTGTACGTGTGGAGGGAAAAACAGGGTAGCCAAAAGGAACCGGATTTTCCAGCTGAGAAAAAGTGCGCACTGCACTGTACACACTCAAAATATTTATAAACAAAAAAAAGGAAACACACTAATCAGCAGCAGCAGCACCGTTTCGTTCTAATGTTGAGCGCCACTCTATCGGTAGTGTTATTGCCACCCCTACGACTGAACTGGGACTGGTGGAACTGATGCTTAAAATCCTTAACCAGCAATACCGGAGTGCGTCGTTTTCCCGCAAGCGCTAACATTCACTTTCACGTGCGACAACAACGGATGGATGCGATGGGCAATCGGTATCGGCAATCGGAGATCACTCCGAGACGCAGCACACACAACTTCTTTGTCGTGCGCTACTGGCACAAACCGTGGCTACATTCGTACTGAGTTGCTTGCGTACGCGCGCGTACGAACAAAAGTGGCCTGCGACGGTTATGCGAGCGAGAAACCGCCTTACCGGAGGATCGCGTTCGTGAGTTGCGCGAGAGCGCTGCGGCGTGAGTACTTATGGTAGTAGAGAGCGAGTGAGAAAAGGATGATGACCGAGAACGACGCAAACCCTTCAACAGAACGCTGTCCGGTTGGAACTTTGTTTTGACCATGACCATCGACATGATGTCGCGTGGGTGCCGTCCAGCAATCAGATAACACAATTTGACTGATACGCGCCAGTGCGATGGATGGTGCGCGCTAAAAGGGTATTGAACCGACCATTTCTGGCATGAAATCCGATCCAATTGAGGGCAAAGGGTTTTTATATTATTTCTAGTTGCTAACCCCATTTCTACTGAGTTCTTGTATGCATTAGGAATGAAGGGTGAGAGATGACCGTCACAAGTACATGAAACATTGATAAAATATTCTTCAAAGAAAATCTATCTTTTAAAATAAAAAAAAAGTAAGAAATAGTCTAACATATGTATATGTTAAACGAAATGAACAAAGAATTGCTCTCTTCCTGGATGGTGCAAGCAAAATGTGTATGATCTTAATCCACCCTTAAATGTTTCATAATTTAAAAACAATTAAGCACGCTCATTCACACAAACAGCTTGGCTAATACCGACGATTAGATGCATTCCTCCGAGTGTGCGATAATAGAGGGAATGGATTTGGAATTGAAAATGGAAAGTTAAGGCACATGCAGCTCCCATTACTATTAATCTTTGGGCTGAATTTTCCCTTCGGAACGCGTGAAATAAATTGCACATCGTTTATGACAGTTTCAGCACAATACAAAAGTACAAAACTGTGCTTTACAATTAATCGTTCACCTCGTACACCATTACGCTAGTTCGTCGTTTGCTTCTATTCGCGCTAGAGTAAAACATTTCCGTACGGAAGAGAAAGCGCCCGCTGGCAAACAGCGACCACACCAAACAATCGAACCACTGATGAAAATGTTGCCTAGGATAAAGTAGGATTATGGATCCATTTATTGACGTGCGGCGTAAACAAAATGAGGATCATTGTATTTAGAATGTTTTCCCTTCCAATGTGAAAACACTTGGTTCATTCATCGGAAAGACGATGGATCGATTATGTAGAAATTGACTGATACATTAATACGAACTATATCGCTGAGCAACCATTTAAGCGCAACACGTCCCTTGTACTCATTCATCATCGAAGATCGCACTTTTCAGGGTGTGTGGGATGAAAAAAAAACCCAAACAAATGCTGCACATGAAGTAAACTTTTCTTCCACACAAAGAAGCCCGTTGTACAACGAAACATATGGCTGTGAGTTGAAGGGAAGCAGCTCGAACGGAGAGGTTATAACTTCCTGCTAACCGTTGGTAATTTTTTTTTTGCATTGTGTAAATGAATCGTGCTTCTAGCCGATCGTTCAAGGCAAATGCATCTTCAGCGCGTTCTTCGCATGCATAGATAATCGATGTAACTGAAATGCACCGATCGGTACACGAAAGCGAATGTACAGCAAAATGTATATTCCAGTCGTTCCGTTTGTACTGCACATTCTACGTGCAATTGCAAAGAAGGAAACGTTAGCAGCTGGTTAGCGAAGATCACGTTTTTGATAATGTCTTTTGCAATGCATAAAACAATTTCAGAATTTACGAACACAAGACACACAACAGAAGCGCAAGAACAAGAGAAAAAATCACTCGATTTCAGGAACAACATAAACCTTATCGCCTGTGATTAAATAGCAAAAAACACGATACTTTAGATACTTTAGGAGGCAAAATCCATCGTTGCATACTGTCTCATTTTTTTGCCATAAGCTCGACGTAATTTTGAAATTACGATAAAACGAAAGTTTCATCAGTACTGGTCTATCTGATAAAAAAATGAAAGTGTAGTACTATCTAAACAAATTTGTAGACTATATTAGTATCTTATTATCATTATAATTACTATAAACCATAAAATTTAAATTGTTTAATATAAATCAAAAAGAGAGCACCCGTAATAGTTATAAGCTGTATAATACCACTCACACCGGAACCATTGCATTGCTATTACTTCCCCAAAACTTATCTTTCTGAAGTGGATGTCAAGGATTGTTTTGTTGCTTGAACGAACAAGTGAAAAAGGCAACATAACGAACGTTCTATTTGCTTAGTCTATATAGATACATCACGCATCAATCGCACCAATTTCGGTATCCAGATGATTGCCGCCCAACCAACACTACAATGAAGAACGAAAAAAAAACACCACTGGACGCCAGTACCTTCTTTCTATCGTGGGACCATCCATAGCCGGTCCCGATACGGATGCGGAAGGTGTGAACGTGTATTATGTTTACCCAAAATTGACCTCATCGAGCGCCGCTTCGGTAAACATAAATAACTGAAACCAAATTTCATCAAACGCTTCTCAGCGCCACTCCCGAAACGGGCGCACCGATGATGGGGCACTGGTCCTGTTTCCTTTTTTTCGGGCCTTTGAATCAATTGTACATTTCATTGTGCGTGTGTGTGTGTATGGTCTGGCCGGTACCATTGCGATATGATTCACGGCTTTTGTTTATCAACAGCATCCGACAAAACTGGCGGCGCACCGTACCGACAAGAAGTGTCGACAGAAGTGATAAATGTTTGGAGCTCCGTGACGCTGTTTGGAAAATGGAAATTGTAATTATTTATCGAAGCCGTGTGCGAGCTTAGAAGCACGTTAGTTAACGAGCTATTTATTTGGAAACTCTTCCATTATTGGGTCCATTTCATGAGAATCGTAGAGATCGCGAAGATCGGGAATATGAAATTGTTTTGAAGCAACGATGAGAATGTAGATTGAGTTCATCATATTGGATGGTGTTGTATCAGCACTAACTGCACATTAATGCAATGCAGTAGTCATTTCATTAGTGAAAATCTGTCCCATTTCCGTTCGCATTGGTGGCGTGCATGGCTGAAATAAAATAAAATGTTCTTAATAAAGTCAACAAACGCCAAAACGGTACCGATATGGGCAGGATTATTGGAGCTACCTTCATCGTACAACAGATGGTGTGACGCACGGCTATCGATCCTGGCAGAGGGCCAACAAACCCGGGGAGGGATGAGAACAAAAAAAAATCCAGCGTGACCTTGAGCTCAGCCGTAGCAGTTTCTGTCACTCCGAAGATAACCCACACGGGGTAGATAACGACAGCCCGGTGGAGGACAATTACGATTTGATTGTGTCTACACTATAATACACCTTCGCCAAATGCATTGAACCCTCTATGATTGATTATCTACAGCATTCACGCTGATCTAGACATTCTTCAGTAAAAAAAAGAAACCTTCATTCATCCCGTGTCTTCGTGTGCTAACCAACTTGCCATTTCATTACGTATGGTATTTATTTAAGCACTTTAAAAAACTGGCCAGCTCGTTCGGAAAAACGAACCTCGTGAACGTGTTTATTTGGCTCTCCTTGCGTAAAATACAACAAACAACAATACCACTCACCTCGGACGGACTCATCGCCGTCTTTTTGGAGCAATCGGGTTTGCTCATAGAATTTACACCATTCACAAAAAGCACAGCACAACAGTATAGCACCAAACAGGCTACGAAAATCCTTCCGCTAGCGCAGATTTCGTTTTGTCCTTGTTGTTTTTGTTGCACAGAATATTAAATGTTTTATTTTTTATCACAGAAAGAAATGCGGCGACTTCACCTGAGCACTGGTAAACATTGGTGCATCAGGAAGGCTCGTCTATCGTATTGTTATTTGACAGATCGACACGTCAAGAAACCAGAACCGCGCTTGACGTTTCTGATCGAATGCACGTCAATAGCTACTTGGATTTGTGATTCGGAAAATAAAATGTTTAGCCAAGTTTTACTAAAATTTTGAAAGAAATATAAATCATACCAGTTTAAACAAAAAAAAAGGTAAATTTTTCTTTTGCTGTTAACTAATTTTATTTAAAAAAAATTCCATAAACACAAGTGCAAATAAATACAAGTAAATAAACGATTGAGATTGGCATTTAGGGAAATGCATGCAAATGTGCAGAAATTCATCTAATTTTAATAATATCATTCCAGATGATCATCTCATTTGTAATGCCCATCACTATGCAAATAATGTCGACTTTCCTTACAAACAAGCGGTTCGTCGACTATTGGTCGACATAGGCGAAAATTGACGATATATGCTAATTTAAATTATCAGACTAGAATAATAAACTAAATATAATTGTTATTACTTCTTCATTCATTTCACTAGGTTTATAGGTTGAGCATGTTAACAAAGTTTCATCTTTATAAATGCATATTTGTAAGCTACTGTTAACGGTTGGCTTTATAAAAGAATTATTCTATAAGCTATTAATAATAATATATTAATTGGATCAAATCGATAAAATTCTTTCAATAATTAACAAATCTAAGCAACTACAAAAAATCGATCTCTTATTTTAATTATCTCCTATTATTATTCAAACTCATATCTGTTTCGTATGAACAAAATGTATTTCCACACAAACTAACTACACTTAATATATTTACAGTTTACTATTAGATTGCAATGCTTCCCTCACAAGTTGGACCGCGTATTTTGCCGTTCCGGGTGCAGTCGTTACCCCATACCCTCCATGACCATAGTTGTGTACGATGCGTAGATTTCCGTTTGATGTAGGCAGTAATTCAATTTCAACGCGCACAGGATCACGATGCGGTCGCAACCCGACCGTTTCCCGTATAACAGGTGCCCCTTTCAAGCTTGGCAGCAAAGATTCGCACCGCTCACGAATCGCAGCAGAATCATGCCGAGAGACCTCCGTATTGTAGCTATCAAAATTACGGCAACCCCCGAGCGTTACACCCTGGAAGCCCGGAATAATGTACGTATCGAAGTCCGCATAGAACGCCGTCTTCACCCAGGACGCTCGTACCTTTATGACCTGCCCGCGGATGGGTACCAGTTTATGATCGTTGCACAACCGCTTGGCCCCCAAACCGGTACAGTTCACGACCACGTCGTACTTGCCGCGCAGCTCCTGCAAGCTGCTCAAGGCAACAGTAACAATCCGTCCACCATTGTCAAGAAACCTGTAGAAGAACGAAAACGAGTAACCCATTAATAATCGCTTTCACCGTACTTGTTTGCACTGCCTCTGTGACCTCGTGCCACCCTCGATGCCAAACGAACCAATCAATGACCTACCTTTCTGTCGCCCACGGTTGAAACAGCCGACACTCGGTAAGGATGGTGGTGAAAAACGACCCATACTTCCATTCGCCCGGACATATTTGAAGTTCCTGCTCGGTAGCAGCACGATACACTGGCAAGACCTTTTCGATGTAGTGATTCTATGGATAAAACATTAACAATTAGTTTGCAACTGCCTGAGCGTTAGTTACCCCCCGTTCCCGACCCGTGCTCGAATTCCATTCCCAGGTTGTAACTCACTTACCCTAACAATGGCAGGATCACGGCTGGAAAAAATATAGCCCGACAGCTGGCACACACCGGCACGGGCTGATTGTTCCGTCTTGCGAAGTTCATCCCAGTGGTTGTACGCGTCTGAAATCCATTTCCTGAAAAGAAGCACAGAGCAGACGAACCATCGATCTGAGGAAAACTGGCAAGGTGGATAGCAGCTCTTGTGGAAAGAATAGCGTCGATTAAAGCGAAGGTCCCTCCCGTAGCTTGCGTTTTTCCCGGAAAAGGCAGGAAATGACAGAACAACCCTCAAGCCGCAAGCAATAACGTCGACCGCATAAACTCCGGAAAGCAACAAATGAGTGTAAGCACCGAATGGGGCATGAAAGCGCCTTAACATTAAGCCCGACGCCTTTCACTGCCAGGAGGCCGGTTTTAAAGAGTTCGATAGAAAATTGTACTATACGATCCAACATGGTGAATTGTTCCTTTCCTTTTTCACTACACATTTTATATGGGAACTAGAAGCAATCAAAAAAATGCAAACTCAGCATCATTAATAGCATTATATCATATACAGTATGTTTGACTATTTGACCCTTTCATTTACTTTTTTTTTCTTCAAAACGTGCACGATCTATTTCTGTTCCACTAATGTAGTAATTTACCGCTGCGGATAGTGCACTTGTTCTGTGTATATGTGTATGTGCCCATAATTCGTCCAAACCCCTTTACGATCGATTGCCACGGCCTGGAAACGGGCCTCCCAGCGTCAGCGTCGTGTCCTTTGTATGTAAATATTTACGCGAGCTACATTCGCTCGCCACTTAATGCACTTGGGACAGTTTTCATCACACTGCGTGCCCACACGAATCGGTAGGTCAAAGGACCGTAACTGTAAGGGTTCGCGACGCTACCGTTGTAGGTTAGCAATTTGACACAATAGATTTCACTGCACACTGTGTGCCGGGTTGTGGGGATCGCATGACTGGAGCACATTACGAAAATCATCACGTTAGTGACCCGCTATTCCATTGGGGCCTCAACTTACAGGTCAAAAGCACCAGTCACTACTGCAACTTCCGGGTATTGCTTAATTGGAGCTCAAGAACTTTGTGCGCCCGTATCAAACCAGAAGTAAATTAATCCTTCACGAACGGGTGGTAAATTGTTTCATCGTTGAAGAAACTGATGCAACATGTGTCGAGAGTTTATGAGCAGAGTTTGTTTCGATGGACAGTTCTTTACCCTAGTTCCCTACTTAAATTGATCTTTAATTGTATCAATAAATTGTTGCTATTGTACTTAAATCAAACAAACCTCAAACAATCGTAACGCGTTAATAGGTTATTTATTGTACATTTTCTCATTGAAAGAAAAATTCATAGTACTACAAACTCGAAGGAAGGAATCGTGACAAAGAAAGTAATCGATTAAAAAATTATCCGCCACCAGGCGTCTCCATTTGTATGGAGCGATCACAACTAATAAAAAACAACAACAAATCACAGCAGTACAAGGACGTACGATCGTTCCAGTGCTGGCACAACCAGCATTTGGCTGTGACCGTGTAGTCTGAATATAGGCACTGTGTTCATCTGCCCCACCGACTATCCCATTAGGAGACCCCAGTTTTCATATATTTCATGTCACCAAATGGTTTCGCTCAAGGGCTTCTTCAGTCGGTATCGTTTCTCGGACACGGGAAACTAGCAGAGAAGGAAAAAGCAAAAGTGACAACACTGGCTATGTGGCCTATGGTGTCGATACCGTATACTGGTTTCGGTGTCTATCGATTCTTTTGTTTTTCTTGTTCTCTATTCGCGTTACGCACGCCAGAAATCAATGCCAGCGGTGATTAGTATCAGCACGTTTGCCATTGGTTAGAAGCAAAAAACAAAGTACAAATAGAAGAAAGAAAAACAACAGCTGGTTGCGAAACATGTGACTTAGCGATGGTATGTTACGTTACGGAACTTGCTATCAACAGTTCCGTTTTTTGCACAGTTAAACGTTTCATCGGTACCCATTTCTAACAATAAACACATTGTGTTGTAAACAATTAAGTCTACGTAGAAGTAACGATGAGGTCTTCATTCATCTTAATGTATTATGGTCTACCGGAGTGATCCAATTATCGATGAGCAACATTTCACCAGTTTTTAATTCCTTATCATTGGTGCCTAGAAATAAGTTTCCTGTGATTTTTTCCCCTACAGTTGTAGGCATTATTAATAAGGAAATTAATAATTATTGATAGTTCAAAGTATTGTCCAACATTGTATTGGAAGGTACAACTGTTCATTATCTTTCTGAAAATATATGCTATTTGGGCTTAAAAGCCGGAAAGACTATGCTTTTTCTTTAAGTTTTGCTTCAAACTTTATCGCTTGGGTGGTGAAATCACACGAAAGCAACTCATAATATACGATATTTTACTGATCCCAACATGTATCAAGCATTAACTGATCTACCTAAATTTAAGATAAACTAAAAGCTTTCTTCTTATATCTACGTAAATGTAAACTGTTCAAAACATTCCACAATTTCGTTCGATAAAATCTTTAGAAATGTACAAATAGTATTGAACTTGATTGTGTCCGAATTCTGCAGGTGGCACATTTTATTTTATAAAATGCACAAAACTCTGTTGCGCCACCGCCAGACGTCCACTATTAGCATTATTTTCTTTGTAACGCGTACATGAATAGAACAAGATTTTTTTACAATAAAAAACGGTTAACATATGACATTGGAATGCAAAACTAATGCAGCTCTGTAGGTCCGTGTAACGGCCAAACAATGTCCAACTAGACAAGTAGTAACCCGTCTGTACGATACAATAGTGTAAATAATTAGTCGACCAAATGAAATGGCATATGAGGGCGGAAATTGTTGCCAGCACGAACACCCGCCCATTAGACGTTCCCCAGCGCTATTTTGCTAATTCGCTGAATAGTACGATGGATTCCTAATTTCAAACTCTCCTCCACACCCACCACGTGTGCCACCGTTACTCACTGTGTCCACATACCAGCCAAACTCACTTTTGCTTGATTCGTGTGGTTTATGGTATGGCGTAGTAAATATGGTTTCGATATCCGACGACGGTTTCGGTCGGTACAGTGGACGGTTCGGAGAGACGGAAGCGTACACTTCACGCTAAAAATAGCAAGTTCTCCCCGTAGCAGCCGTGCACAGGGTGGTGTTTTAGGAAAGTTGGCACAAAAAAGAACATTGAAGCATAAACTATGCGAACCACGGAAGAATGACCACTTGGAAAGGAGAACCTCAAAAACGGCTCCGTACCGCACCGTTTGTACGTTGCTTCGATGGCCACTCTTTTCGCCAAAACAAACTTCTCCCTTTGGCCGTCTCTCGTGAATCATTTTGCGTGTAAATTACGTAATTCCATCCGGGGAGGGAAGGGACGACTGTGGCGTTTTAAACGTGGAGCGGGAGATCCTCTTTTGGTGACCACCAACACCCGACCCCTGGATGTGCGCCTGTCGTGGTAAGGTGCTTCCACCAGGTGCAGCAAACATTCACGGTGAGAGAGAGAGAGAGAGAGACAGAGAGTTACGAGGGAAGGAAAACACCCCAGTTGGCAACGAAATCCTATCGATCGTGACCGTCTGTCGGAGGTATGTTCCATTCCCGCTCGACTTGACCCGGAGCCAAGCAGAAAGAACCGTTCGTTCGACAGGTGTCTAATGGAGCGAATCACTGCACACACGCGTAACAGTGTGGTGAGGGACCAACTCCATCCATTCGGTTCCAACTTGATTTCCCATCAATGGTTTGTTGCAGCTTGTCACACGAGTCGATTAGTATCGTGTCTTCCCACTGAGATACAGTCGGAAAATTGGGAACCTTTTTGTAATGCAATTATCAAATGAATGAGCTTTCTAGCGTTATCATGGAACATTAATCCAATTCTTTAAATTGGTTATTTGCCATCTAAATTACTCATCTTTCCAGGTCAATTCAAAAGCGAAATAAAGTATGATCGGTTTTTGGCGGGTTTTGCCAACGATTGGCGCGTGTGGTCATCGCGTACAAAAGTAACCCTCTCTCTCTCGTTTCGAAAGATACTTTGCCTGTAGGATATTAATCTTTCTTCTGCCTAAACCTCGTACGTAAAGAGTGTGGGATGGTGTTGGCTGGATGAAAAATTAAATTGCTTCTCACGCAACGTAGGACAACTTTGACGTTGATGAAAATGAAAAATGATGATAAGAGAGGTCCACCTTGTGTGTGTGTTTGTGTGTTGGTCCGCCTGTTGGCACTTAACAGTGAGCACTTACAGTGAATGGAAAACAAAGGTTTAATCGAAAATACTTTTGTTTCTATTAAATGAAATAAAAAAAATCTCAATTTACTATTATTTTAAATAATAGTGCGCTAAAAGCGAAGTAAAATTAATTCTCTATTGAAGATTTAAAAAAATTAACACAAAATATAAGAACAAAACACAACTATTCCACATTCGATCACTGTAAAAGCACTGCGCATCAGTCTGAATAGCAGTGAACCGTCGACCTGGTGAGTGTGAAAATGGGTTCAACGTTTCCTATCTTCCCCAGTCCCCGTACTTCTGTCCCATTATACCCTTCCTCGTCGTCTCTCTCTCTCTCCCTCTTCTCTCCCCCCTTAAACTCTATTTTGTGTTACACCACACACTACTACCTTGTAGCTGTTTACCTGGTGATTTCCTCTGTCGGGCCGGAAAAGCTAGTTCCGGGGCGAAATAGGCCAGCCGCAACGTCGCTGCATGTGTCCTGCTCGAACCGATCAGCTAGAATGGTGACATTGGCGTTCCGCATCTCACGCTGTAGTTCCAGCGCGGTCGTCAAACCGACGACACCCGCACCAACGACGCATATATTCATTGTCGATAAAGGATTTCTTTGTCCCTGTTGTTGTTGAGGGTTGTTTTTTTATTTCTACTTTCAGAAGGACAACCGCCGTCTCACCGATTGCGCCACAAATCCTTGTGTGAGTGTTATATCGGTCCGATGTGTAAAGCTGACGAAAGCTTCACCTGCAACACTAGCAAACAAGCAAAAAAAGAAAATATTAAATTAAACAACCGACTGGCGAGGAAAAAGTGATACAGACACGGGGCCGCGGAGGGGGAAGGAAAGAGACCGGTTTGGTGAATAGTTTTCTATCGATTTGTGGTCGGTTGATACAGTTATACTGCATCGTATAACCGGGTACCGGGTTTTGTTGGGTGTTGGGCGATTTTGCTATCTTGATGCCCTGTTTTCCGTTCTAACCCGTAGCCTAAATTCTTACTGATTTTATTATAGATTCCAACAGAATCGGCTAGAACAGAACCGGACGACCGAGTTCGGTAACATATGCCGCGGGCGATGTGATGTGAACCAAGGTCGAGTTTTTTTTCAAAATATTATGTGCCAATAAATGTAGCGGTACGGTACATTGCTGTATTTGGGAAGTGGTCGTAAAACAGCAATACTGTGCATGAGATTGTGAAATTGAGAAGTATTCCGTGTTTAATTTTATGGTGGAAAAATGTATGATTCAAAATTAACTGATATTCGATATAGCATTAGCATAAGGATTAAGGAGGAAAAAAAATTTTCGAAGCTTGAAAACAGGTTATTTTTGGGATTATTAAAAGAAAAACTAACTCCTAAAAATGAATAGTTATCGTGGCCATTTGAATGTTTAGTTATCCGGGAGTAAATAAAAAATATATTTAAACAACATAAAAATTCTCGTTTTCGCAAAGACAACTTCGAAGCGCTGTGGACATAAACAGAGTTTCCAGAACTCACTGATATTTCGTCAAAATTCAAAAAATTTAAAATAATTAGAAAAGGATACATAAATTGGATTTTTTGTTATTTTAACTGTTACAAAATGGCGGAAGTTTAATGTTAAAAAAATACAATTTTTGCTTGAAAATTCATCTTTTTTTGCTTAAAAAAGAATGATAAATGTATGTAAAATCAAGCTCAAGGAAAGTATTATTAAATCGATCTATAAAGAATATCTGGTGAAAATTTCAAGTCAATGAGCTTACTAGCTACTGATTTGCAAAACGTAGTTTTGGATAAAAGCGTTTGTTATTTGTCATTTTACATTTTAAAAAATAAATTTAAATTTTAAATTCACATCAAACATTTTTGAAACCTTGAGCTTCTTCAAAATGCAACAAAAAATCGATTTTTTATAACCCACTTTTAACAACTCTTTTCAAAAGAAGGAAAGGACGTACTTGTTTACTTCATTAAGACCAAAGCTGACATTTAATACGCTTTATTAAAGCATCACTTCCCTGACGACCTTGTGACCTAACGAGCAACATTAAGTATCTAACCTAAGGGGTAAACTGTAAGATTAAATATTTTTGTTACTTTACATTGATTATTAGCATTCAAAATTCTTCTCATCTCGTGGCCCAGTCCTATCTATCTAGCGAAAAAGATAAATAGCTAAAACCCAGGAAATTCTGAATTTAAAAGCCACAAACAAACCTTCATCTGGGAAGCTTCGTGCCAAGTAAATATGAATACGTACATTTAAAAAATTAAAGTAAAAACAATACAAAGGCGGACGATTCTTTGTTATCTTTCCTGCTTGGCATGATTCCATCTATAAAGGCCACCGCGGTATACTGCACAACAGTTGCTCCGGAATACAATTTATACACGGTGTCCTCATATAACCCTATCGTGTTGGTGGCCAGGTTTTTTTATTTTGTTTTTCTTAGTTATATGGCATATTTTATTGTCACTGATAGGTGAAGGTACACGAAAATGGCTGCTCTCCTTCAGTATGATTGCTTTATTGACTTTGATGAATAAAAATAGAAAATGGAGATTACATAAATTTAACAGAAGGAATTCATTCATTGTGCTTAGAACAAGTTGAGAAACAGTTCTCGGTTAGCACATAAGAATCACATACACACGCGAAGTGGCCCGATATGAATCATATGGCCTTGCCATTGAAATCAACAGCTGGTTGAAGTGAGTAAGGACTCGGTTATGTGTGTGTGTGTATGTGTGTGGGAGTGTTTTTTTTTTCTTAATTCTTGTTCCCTTCTATTACTTCTCGTGATATTTCTGTTATTAGAATCCACCCGAACAGGTTTCCATCGCTTGCGTAATCATCCCGGCAAACTCAGGGACGCAAACTTGCAACGACGATCTTACTCTTATATGTATGATTCTCGTCGGAAACTGATGCTCACAGAGAGCGGCTACCCTTTACTCTCGCGTACGCGCATCATTTGCGACAAACATACACGCACACCACGCAGCACTAAAAATCGAATCGAAAATACTACTGCCAGCAAAGATGTCTTATGTCGCACAACTTGAATTATTTTTATTTACCCACCTGAGGGAATGCCGCTTTCCCCGACCCGGAAAACAAAAAAAAACACTTAAACACCACGGACCGGAGAGATTCGGATAGGTTCGTTTCCGTTGGATGCTGCAACCACGGACGGACACTTTGCGTGATCGATCCGAGCACACAGCGTCGTTTGGCGGAACTGAAGAAGGATGCAATGCAATCGGAGCAGCTGGACCGAAATACTGGTAGTACCCCTAGATTCGATGAGCCGTTGTTGTGAGAAGTGTTTGCAAACTGGTATGTGTGAAACTGATTGCGATAAGAGCCGGGAAGCGTTCGTTCGAAGATGTGTTGTAAACAAGACACTAAATCAGACACACACCTATAAAGTCGGAATAATCTTACTTTCGCGTTGATAAAGACGAATCACTTAACAAAACCAAGCACAGTTGTGTATGCGATTAAATTGTTTGTAAAAACAAAAACACCAAATAATACCAAAACCAACTGATCAACAGCTGGGTCAAGGATGGTAAAATATATTGCTGTGCGTCCAATCGTTATCTAATCACGGTTCAATTGGTTGTAGTGTGTCCAATCGATAAGCCGGCTATGAATTTTTGCTACTTTCAATTCGATTTACAAAACTACAAAATACTCACATGCATTTAATGTGATTTTTTATAAAAATAAAAACATCTCATGAAATTCAACGGACGAATCACCCCATTTGCCTCAAAAGTTTGGTACAACTGTTGTCTATTAATTTTCAATAGCAAGCAATCATAACATGTTTGCGATCGTCCCGTCAAGGAATCATAGACATGAAATGCTTCATTTCCCTCCAATAATTTATCGTCTAGCACCGTTAGCAAAGCGGGTGAGATTAAATTATGCTTTCCCCGAATCGTCAGCTCCATTTGCGCTCGTGTGATTGCTCACTGGTGTTTGCAAACAGTTCACAAATTTGCCATCCGGACAACACGTTTTTTTTTGCGCCTCTGACCGGTCACTGTCGTCCATTACATTCGAATCGACAACCAAACATAGAAGAATCAAATTTGAAACGAACTGCAGTGCCCGATCCCTCTCGGATCGCACCTCCACACGTTGTAGGTTATTCCCGGGTGCATTCATCACACCGAAATCAGGTGGCCTTCGGCTGTTGCAAAATGTGTGTCAGCTTCAAAACCATACCATTTCAACCAAATAGCATTTCCCTGTCGTACCAACGCCATCCCCCCCGCCCCACCATTCGATGCATATGGAGATCGTAGCGCTTCCCACCCACCCCTACTAATACGGTCACTTCCCTTCTTCCGCTTGTACGGAAATGACGGTTATTGACAAAACGACCGGATGGGTAAAACGTTAGACAGTTGGCAAGAGAACCTATAGGTAGGCGCGAGCAAAAGCACCGAATGAAGCAAGTACGCGACAGTAACAACACCGTTGATTGATTTACCATTTTCCCTTTTACCCCGTGGCCTGACAGGCCCGGGGAGGTTCGATGGAAGCGACCGTTTTTGGTGCTTGTTTATTGAAATGCTTGTTCAATGATGGATAAATAATCGCATTCCTATTATTGCTTCGCTCCCTTCCGCCCTCCTGAGCTCCGCTCAGCGCAAATCGGCTGAGTCGGAAGCTTTTATGAGCTTCGATTACAATGTATTGTGCTACGATTTCAATAGCCAATGAACTTTAAGAAACGGCAAAAACTGTACGTATAAAACATTTTCTTTCTTTTCTTCACCGATTATTCTAACCCAACACGTCCTAGACATGAGCCGTAGCAAGAATTTGAAAGTCAAATGAATATTTCTTTAAAGTACGCTTCTGCTAGAGTGTGTTTTAATTTTAGAGTTGCAAAAAAAACTTCCACAAGGAGAGGAGAAAAAAAGCAATAGTAGACTGTCGTCATATTTTGACTTGCTCGAATGTGTCGCACACAAATCAATGGCGCCCTTCTTGGTTTTGGTTTTCAACTGTGGCCACTGTAGTCGAACGATTAATGACGTTCTCCGGATTTAAAACGGAGTGAAAAATACTTGTAGATAAAAAAACCACACGCTTACATCAGCTAGTAAGTACCAAACAGGGGAAGGAAAACCATTTTTGCTCACTTACATTTTCCATTCTGTTAACAACTGAAGGTCTATGTGTCGCGTTTGTTATGTTAATACTTATATCCACTATTTTGGTATTCATTAAGACCATCCTACTTATTTAGTATTTACTTCGTATTTGGTACTTAAAAGTAGTTGTAAGATAGAGCCAGAAGCATATATTCCTTACTTACTTTTCCAGAAAAATTGGAAGCGAATGTTTCAAGCTTATACACAAAAGTTATACACATTATTTCGTGTGTAATTGAAATTAATTTTAATTTTTGTTAAGTGAATTAAGATTTTTTTGTAGCCTTCTGCTATATTATGTTTGATTAATAAAATGAAAAGAGTTTTCTGTTGTGGCACTTCAACCTCAATAAGTCTTGGTACGGAGTATACGGATGGGATTTTATAGAATAGTTCTGTCAATATAGGGACTAACGGTCAAATGTTAGTGTCCGTATAGCATAAAACTCAAAAAGAATACCTTTTCTGAGGTTCAGAATCGGTACTTCTTTCGCATTTTTCTTTATAGAACATCAAGTTCCTGATACGGAAGGACAGAAATGGTCTGCTTAAGTGTTATGATCAGTTTTGTGTGAAGATTTGTATCGATATCACGAACCCATTGGTAGGTCTAATTAATGTAGCAGTCAGTCATCATTCATTTACGCAAAGAATGCCAAAACCCTCTAACGATCAACTCAAAATTTTAAAGGATTCTACCAGCTTGGAACCAAACAAAACTATAAAACATTCTCCAAAACCCAAAAGTTTGTAGGAAACATTAACTGAAACTGAACAGTTACATGTTTATTTATCAGGCTTTACAACCGCATGACACTTTGTGGACAATTGCATAAGTTTTTAAAACACTCACAGTCGAACGGTCGTCGATTATTGCTCTTTTAAGCCGACCTACGTGATGGATGCAACAACGTCTCGTTACTCCACATTTCTTCAAGCCTTTTGGTGTTCAATTTCTGCTCTACAAATGTCAGACATAAAACGACCCTCCACCACATAGAGGCTGGTGAGTCTAATTCGCTACACGATAATAAAATTCATTGACGCGGTTCCTTCATATACAAACTAAACGTTTGACTCAGCTTTAGACCAACTTCATCTTTTTACGAGTGGAGAGTACTGGGACTATTGTACATGTGTTGTGTAGTTTCAACCCCAACTGGGACGTCATTTTTTTTAAATGGATAAGTTTGTACAGGCTGTAATATGACCGATAGGCAGTCAACCTGAACCTGAAATAGCTTTACAATAAAACCATTGAACTCGTCCTATAAATCGTATAACAAAGCATTCCAAGCGGACTGGAGAAGTTTCCATTTCAGCTATTAAACAACCATACTTACCCTTGCTAGGAACAATAGTCATTGGATAACATTGTCCCTTGCCTCGTTTCGGACAAAAAGGACAACACATTTCGGACCCAACATACATTACCCGGGTTTTTCTGTATCCTTTCCTATTCCCCAGCGTGGCAGTGTCCGAGACGTTGCGAACAATTGTACACTTTTAATTATCCTAATGCAACATACATTCAGTGAAACCCATTTCCGCAATTCCGAGGCGACGCGTGCTTTGGCAAAAAAAAAAGAAATAAATAGCAACGAAAGGAAGCAAATTTCTCATTGTGAAACAAAAACTCCCCAACAAAACCAACACGGACGCAGGTTGCACAGACAAATTCATTTGACGGCGCGTGTGAACTGATCGTCACACGCGATTTCTTATTTTATTTTCGGTACATGTCTCACACCGATTCTCTCCTTTTTTCTTGCCACCGATAACGATAGGCTTTTTTACACCGCGAGACGTACAGTAGTGCTGCAGAGAGGGACGTCTGTCTGTCCTTTTGTCTTTCTAATTCTCGCGCGTCACCATTTTTCGTGCGTATTAGCGCCTTCAACTAATCGTCACCCAACAACCTCCGCTCTTTATTCCTCTCCAAGTCTCGATTCTTTTCCCTTTGCGATCGTGTACGATGTTCTGGTTTATTTTTTTCAACTCACATTATCATTGGGCGCAACCATGAGGGATATAAGGGGATCGAAAGATTCAATAAAACTAATTTAATTATGCATGATCTGTTGCATGATGTGTGGGTGAATGTGCACACCTACTACCTGTGTAACTTTTGTGTAACTTTGTGTGAGCTTTCGTGTTTCGTGTATGTGAGTTTTAGGTGTCTATGCGAATATGTGTATGAATGTGTGTGTATGTGTGTAACGCTCGATAATTACAATATTTATGATTGGTTCAAAAATTATACAAAGTGTAAACCAACTTCGCTTCCGCTTTCTATTCGATTTTTGCTTTAGCTCACATTTCTTTGAAAATCCTACATCACTAACTTTGCTTGGTTTCCGCTACTTCTTCGGCAACTTCGGCATCCTTGCATTACATTATGCGGTTCTCCGGCTATACTCCGGCTTACACCGTCTCAGCATTGCTGTTTAATTTCGTGCAACATCTTTCTTGACCTTGGCAGCGGCTGCTTTATTGTACCAAGCGTCCATGTATACCGACGCCCTACAGATAGCCCTGTTGTCAATAGGTACCTACATCTTTTACAACTTGTTCCTTAAGTTCAACATACACCTGCCGGACTTCATTTATGCGCCGGTACACATTGAAATATTTATCAAAATTACACAGTTTATTTGCTACTTCATAGTTTTCAACCTTATGTTTTGTTTTGTTTAACTCACTATATGTTTGTTTTGTTTTTTTTTCTTTCTTTTGTTGTATAAATTACTTAATTGTTCTTATTCATTTTTCGTTCCTTTGTTAATGCGTTTCCTAATGATTAACACAAAACATTCATCCCCTTCGATTATGTGACATCATGGGATAAGTGTGCCGTAAACGGTGTATTGGCACGGAAAAAACATGCAGTAAACATTACTAGTTCACAGTAAATTAAATCTAGGTTTTGTGTATTTTTTTATACAAACAGAAATATATTTGTGTATGGTTTTCTTGTTGTCTCCAACACAAACCAAATACAAATTCTATTGCAAATTGTTCGCTTTACGGGGCAAAGGATTGATGATGATTGAAGGCTTTGCATAAATAATCTTTAAACGCTGGATGTTGTTGAATATCTGTGTTTGCAATATGTACTGGTACTGCTAAACGTCCTGACTTGCTGCTAGACTTTGTTGGACGCAAGTTCTACGTGAAATCTATGGTCAACGTTTATCGGGAGTTTTCCGCCACTAATCATTTGCGCAAGTTTACATCGACAAAATGGATATTGTAGCAGCTCACAGTACGCTCGGCTGCTATTCGGCGCTTTCATTTGGTCATACATGTACATGTGGGTAAGGTTTAACGATGATGAAATTTTTTTATTATTGTTTTACGTTAATGCGATGCGGATATGATTCGTAATGGGGCTGTAGAATGTTTCAACGCGGTACAGCACATTCGTTTAACGCTTGCTGACAAGTGAATATTAACAACAAATTGTTTTCAACACAATATTTGCATTTCGAAAATGACAGCTTTTGTTACCATTGGTCATCAAAAAAAAAAATATGTGTTTTCTTTTTCTTCTTTCCTTGAAACGTTTTGGATACTTTAGGGTTGAGATTCCTTTCATACGAATAATACAAATTTATGTACAATAAATTTTACACTTGCGATTTTATGGAACCAAGTTGTACGCATAGTCCGGAGTAAAGTGGTGTTAAGTAGACAATTGGATACTTTTGGACAAATTTTAAAAAGAGAAAGAACAACGTCATCAAGTTGTCGCAAATGTGGACAAGTTTTCTTAAAGTCAGGACTAACCAATTATGAATCCAATAAAGTCAAGGAAAATCAGAAATTAAATGCCAAAACCACATCCTGAAATGATTAGGGAGCAGAACGACTCATTTCCATGCTAGTCTCAGTTATCATCATTCAATTTTGCATGCCCAGTGAAAGGCGATGATAGAATTCAATATAGGACCTGGACCTTTGATAATTCTCAATCGAAACCAGTTGAAATAACCGTTCTAGTTAGTCAAGATTTTGATTTGCACTGACAACATGGACAGACACCTGTGGTTCTTCTTTCTGTAAAGCAAAGCATTACTATAAAGATCGTTCATCCATAAATGACCGCATCTTTCAAGTCGTCTAAAACTTTTCCTATCTCGGAGACGTTGTTTGTGAAAAGACAAACCTACTAATCCAGCAAGTAAACACCACAGCGAGTTTGTGGTGTCTACGTAGTAATTAAGTGTATTTCATAAAAAAATTGGAATAGATTTTGAAAAATGATAGTATATACAAAATAAAGTTTCACAAATGCGTATTTAAACGTGAATGTTTACTAACATTTGAAAACCTTTTCGTAATTGAGCAAAGTTGAATCCGTCTAATTAGAATAACAAATTCTGAAATTATATATTTTATTCCTACACACTTAATATTGCTACAATATTCAACAAAACATTATTTGTCGCACAAATTTCCTCAACGAAGTGAATTGGGAATAAAATAAGCTAATTGTTTGATAATGGAACATTTTTCACACGTTTACTGATGATGACTTTGACCAGGTGTTTGTTCAATTTTTTCGATCTTGATCTGTTTTACTGTTTAACGACCACAGAGGCACAGATGTCCTCTAGTGAAGGGTACGATACTACAGCCCATTTTCCAATTTAGGTTTGAGTCCCATTATGAAATCATTCAAATAAACTATACTCCTACAGTTTATCGCTATGAAACTCGGTATGTGGTTGTTTTGTGTATGATATTTTGAATGTATGCTGCAAGGAACTTAATAGATGACATTATGGTATAAATCAATTAATATGAATAACTTTTTCTACTAAACCGAGCTGTGGTCGTGACTAAACGGCGTTGACAATGGCATATGACGAGAGAAACAGTGATGTCACTTGTCCACACCAAATATTTATTTAATCAACTCATCTGAATATCCTCCTAAAGCAACGCAATGCCAATGAATAAAGAAAATCTCCTGTATGATCTCATAATATTTATTCAATCTCATTTATACAGCAATACTTCTATTACAAATGATTATGCATGTATTCCGAGACACTTCCACAATGAGTAATCGAGCACGAGGAAGTAAAAAATAATGAAGGTGGTTTAGTAACCCACATGGAAACGGTTGTCTGGTGGTGGTCTGTGTAACTGAGCGGTAGTTCATAGGTGATGCGTTGGTTTTATCCAACATTTGCACTCGTTCATTACGCTTGTTCAGTGGAATATGTAAGTATAAAGGAAGGTGATACATGAATGTTTCCATATTGTAAATTCCTTATGACGCTGAGAAAAGCAACTTTCTTCTCTAAGAACCTAATTTTCCTTCCATCGCAATTACGAAATCTCATTCGTTTCGTCCATCATATGATTGTAGGAGTTTATGTTTTCTAAAAAATTCACCCTGTTTAGATTGGCAGTAAAAATGCACAACCCATGCCGGAAGAATTACAAAACGAACAGACCAAAATGTATGTATTTACTCTATCTATATTTTTCTAGAGCTACAAAGCTAAAAAGCTAAAAAGAGCTAAAAAGATCTTTTTTTTTCTGTTAAAAGAAAAATCATCACATATATTGGATTTGGATTGGATTGGATTATCCACTGGCGTTTCGTGAAAAACAATGTAAATTATAAAGAATTTAAACAATTCGAAAGAAAATGCCAAAATTTGATCGTATAACTCTTATCTAATGACAAAATGGCGAATTTGGATAGAGAATTCGCTATTTTTTCGATACAAGAAAGAGAAATCGATTCAGAACTATAAGACAAAACCGAGTAAATTGCTCGAAGAATATTTGATGAACATTTCAAGTGAATCCGTCCAATCCGTTTACTCTTTAGAGAGTCTCTTCTTGGCTTTTAACGACCTTACAGGTCACGCCGACCATTTCTGGCTTACTAGAATTATTTTACCACGTAGCCGGATAGTCAGTCCTTGCTACGGGGAGACTGGGATTTCATACGCGGTCCTGTCGTGTGGAACTGTGCCGTTTATCACATACACCACCAGGCCCCCGCAAATTGGTCATCGATACAATTAAAAAAAAACGATTTTTTCGAACATGCTGACTGTATATCTCAACAGTTATCACCGACACACACAAAACATACTCTTATCGAATGCGTAAGCTATACAGCAAGAGAAATATAGAGTGTCCTTTAGCTGATGGCTGATTTGGAAGAATATGATTATGTAGAATGTATGGAAAGGTTGATTATCGCGTAGGAAAAAATAGTTTCGACTGCCATTTGACATCACAAATGCGTTGCCACCAAAGTCAAAAGGTCTTACTGCTGGTTTAAACGATGTGCAATCTCAAAGATCATCAATATTTCTGTCAAACTATGCGCTTTTTTGTTCTGTCGTTAGTGCGTTACATCATTTTTTTTTTGTTCATTCGCACTTTTCAGCAAGAATACTGCAAGAGATAGAATAAACAAATCCCTAATTTTCCGCGTAACAACTTTCACTTAGATTGGAAAACAATTATATTTCTGCCGTTTTTATGTAATCAAATTAACAAATTTTGATGATAAAACCTAGCGAAGACACGATCGGTCAACATTTGACGGCAAGATTGATGATAATTCTTCATGAATGCGCATCACGCAAACCGGCAGTAATATGTACTGAGCTATGCAATCATATTCCATGTTTATCTAACGCAACAATCGGCAGATCGATCCCAGGAACACCATTCGGTGAGGTAAGAAGTTGGAAGAAAAGAAACAAACATTTCCTGCTACACATCTGACCATCATCTCAAGACCTTCTTTTCTAGTACGATCATTCTAATCGTGTGAGATCAATGCGAAAGTCCTGCAGCATAGTCAGCAGATTTGTATGTCGTTTTAGTTTAGTTATGAGCTTTTGTCTTTCGTATTTCCTCCCCTCAGGACGGACTACGTAGTCTGATCTTCTTCGGCGTGTGTAAACGGTCAAAAATGCTGCTGGTAATGCTCCCGTAATGCTTTTGATGCAATGTGTGCATTCCATATAGTAGCTGCAGTTTCCGGGACAGGGAGGTTTCTGTTGGTTATATGAACGAAACAAAAACGGTACGGCACACAGACTTGTCAAAAACGGCCGCGAAATTTGGTATGTTTTTCAGCTAAACTGCCACTACTTTTTCGAATATTATTGTGTTGATGTATTTAAGGGATGTTTTAACATACGCGTAACATAATATTTATAATGATAATATTCAAATATAAGATACTACTACCACTCCTCTTCGTAACTTCGCCTCTCTTAGCATCCATATGACCTATTTTCTATAATCCCTTAAAAATGTTGCTACCTGGTTCTGTGTTTGTTTAATTATGTAGCGTTCAATTACTAGTAACGAAATATTTGTTGCCTGCTCCCTACTGCATTGAATTATTTTTTTCTCAGTGCGGTGGTGCCTACCCACCGTTTGTGATTGCACCCGGTCCATGATTTCATCGCATTCTGTTCCGTTTTGAAATTCTATTGCCGATTGTGATGATACAGTTGCAGTCGTCTTATTTTGCGACACCGTTTTATAATATTCACATTTCATTTGTTCCAATTCCGCTTCTAGTTTGCTAACGAGGGCACACACGGCACATTGATGTTTTAGATTTTCCTTATTTTCCTGCAAAATTAAACTAACATTAGAACACTTGGGCAACAGGCGTAAGTTAGTTCCTTCTCCGCTAATCAATCAAATAATACAGATAAAACGATTTAGTACTGCACTAGCATATAACTGAATATCCTTTGCTCGAATGCGTGTTATGGCTTTTGTGAGGTCACAATAGTAATGGGTTGGGGATAAAGAAAACAACTTTTAAAACAAAAATTTCGATTAAATCTAACAAATAATCGCAGTTGACCGGCATGTTGTTAGTCATAGCAACGGAAGATTCTAATGCATTTGTGGTGGGACTACAAGAACGAGCTACCGTATCGCCAAACCAGGCCAGAATTCGTCGGAAGCTCAGGGAACTTGGGTGGGAAATTTGAGAAGTTTTACAGGGAAATGCAAATGATAAGGTGCGGAGAGCCCACTTTAAGGAATCACGCAAGCAAATATTTAATACGCGTCCATTCATATGGAAGCATCCAAATCATCCAAAATTGTTATAGAATCGCCATTAATATGGAATGTCTAATGGAATAATGAATTTCTTTTTCCCCAACCTAATACCAATGAGATTGTGTTTCAGTCGGAAAAGGAACAAAGATTACATTATATTACATATGCATCCGCTTACTTACCATCTATTGTTCTAATTTGTAAAGCTGATCGTTTGATGCGGGGATATTGGGATATTATTCCTACACAAACTTCATTAAGAATTTCGGTCTCCGCCTCTATGTTACATATTTCTGCTACATATACCCACTATAAAAACGATTCACACACTATTACAACGGGCTGCAGCTGTGCAAAGAGCGCGCTGCGGAGTAATTTTCTTCTGCGCAACCATGCCACCATAATCACCACCGTTAGCAATCATTGCGGCCACACTTTAACAGAAACACCAACCGATTGTTCCATTCGATTGTTTCTGCTGACGAATTAAAGTGATTTTCTGACGTGGTAACGAAGAATATGAGTGCCGAAACAGAGAGAGATGCATCAGTCTGCTACTTCTGCCTGTTGTATGCTGCTAGTGTCGGTTGTTCTTCGCTTTTGCTATTCTCTGCTGGAAACAGTATGCAATAATGTTATGACCACCGTATGTTACACTGCTTTTGTGTGTGTTTGTGGCTTTTTGCATTCCAGTCGAACACTTTTGGCAACAAGCACTTACTACACCACAACGTGTTTTGAGCATCTCATTTCATCTACACTTTCGATTTGTTTTCATTTGCTTTTATTACTATCACTCTTCCTACGTTTGCTTAACAATTTCGCTTTCCTGCTTCCTGCTGTTTTCACTAAGCACACCGCGCGTCTATAACTGCATCCTGCACTGCACCATTTGCTATTCCTTGTCGCAGAATTGCCATAACAACGCACACTCACACACACACATAAACGCGCATCACATCTGCACCAAACGCTCATACAATTTTCCTTTTTACACAATATAAATCATGTTGGACGCCGGCCGTTTAGCAAACTAATATCCATACGCACGAAAAAGCTCTTGCACTCCACACATAATGTGCACTTTTCACAACACACATTACCCCTGCACTGTACTGATCTCTGGGTGTTTATTGAGGTGCATCTTGCTTGCACATGCACAGACACGATTGCTCGTCACGATGGTCGGGGCTCAGTGATTCAGCCACGAATGACGAAGACAGTCGGCGGCTGTAGCACGCGTACGTGGATCGTAATCTAGCATCGGTTTGAGGAAATCACTAAACTCGAACGCATCTTCTTCCGGCCATTCGTACTTCTCTATCAGCACATCCACCAATCCCCAGGGCTTCAGGCCGGAGATGTTTTTTAGCAAGCCCTTTGAGTTGAAGGCATGGCTCGAGTTCTTGCCCGACAGGGCAATACGTTTGGGGATTGGTCCCAACAGCTCGATAATGTGCGCAATGTGGTCATCGTCCCGGCAATAATCTTTGCCGGAGAACGGTTCAAACAGATAGTCACCGGTTGCCAGCTCGAACGCCATGCAAGCGGTACTCCATATATCCGCCGACGTGTCGAACCCGGCACCGATGATGACTTCCAGCGAGCGGTACTGGCGCGTCTGAATGTCGTCCGTGAAATGCTTATCGACCCAGCACGCATTACCGAGATCTGCAATCTTCACATCAATGTCACACACTTCAAAGGCCGGATCTTTGCTTTCTTGCACCGACGACAGTATTTTGCGCACCGATTCGCTGATGTCGAGCTTCGATGCTGATGTAGCCGAGTGCAACGACGAGGAGGAAGGTTTGTCCGGCGATTTCGGATCGTGCTGCTCCCGGTCACAGTCCGTTTCTTTCTCCAACGTATCGCCGCTTTTGGCGGGCGATTTCCGGTCACTGGCGATATCATCATTGTTGTTCGAAGAAGTTGCCTCGCTACTCGATGGACTGGAAAGCGTCGATGCGCACGGCGTCAGGGTTGGTCGATCTTCTTCCCCGGACGATGGTGTACCAGCTTCACCGCCACTTTCCTTGCTGCCACTACTCACACAACCGGCGGTACCGTTCACTAGCAACCGTCGCGTTTCAGTTGCCTCCTTCCTTTCTAGCGGCGAATTCAGGGTCGTCGTTCCGTCGGCTGTTGTCGTTGTAGTACTCATAGCGATTGTAGAGGTACTGCCATGTGTCGTTACGCTCCGAACACTCTTCATTCCCGCACTACCGTCATCGTCAACAGTTCCATCAACGGTCGGTGCCATTTTGCCGGACTCTGTTCCATCAGTTCCGTTCTCCAGCAGCCCCAACGTAGAAGACGACATTCCGCCGGTACTGCCAAACTCCAGCTGCTGAATGTGTTCCATTTGCTGCCGAATTAGCTCCGACTGCATCTTCGCCTTTCGCTTCATCTTCTTTTTCTTCGCTTTGCTCATATTCTGGTTCATCGGTTGCTCCTGGTACTGGGGTGGCGCGGCAGAGATGAGCGAAATCGGTAGCTTGCAGCCCATTGCGTGCATCTCCGTAGCCTCGCAGGCCAATTTACGCACGTAACTTTCGTTCACACACACCAGCACATTTTCCGGCTTAATATCCGTATGTATGATCTTGCACTTCGTGTGTAGATAGTCCAACCCCTCGAGCACCTGCCGGATGATGGACTTCACGTTCGCCAGAGGGATGCCGCGATAGTTTGATTTCATGATGAGCTTCAGCAGATTGTGCCCGAGCACTTCGAACACCATGCAGATGTGCGTGCCGTTCACGCCCGTTATCCGGAAGTCGTTCAGCAGCTGCACCACCTTGTTGCGCTTCGTATCGGTCGGATCGGCGTCCAGGATCGTCTTGAGAATGTGTATTTCGTCCTTCGCCGTCTCACTAAAGTGCTGTGCCGATTTGACTATCTTTAGCGCCACGTATCGCTTCTCCTCGAGATCCCAGCTAAGCCACACGGTCGAAAAGTGACCCCAGCCAAGCTTCCGGATCACATGGTAGCGCTGCAAAAATAGATCGCCCAGCTTCACCGGATGATAACCACCCCGGCAGTAGTCTTCGCGGCACTCCTGTTCCTCCTCCTCGCTCGTGTACCCATCGGCATCACGGTCCCCGTCCCGGTCCTGCTCGATCGTCTCGTTCGATGAGCTTGTGGTCGCGTCCAGCGCTGCCACCGTATGCACTGCTGATTTTGAGCCTCGGCGTACCGAATCCGACGCCACGGCCGACACCGAATGCTGACTGTCGTTCATCGCAACACTACCACCAACACCACTGACCACCACCGCGCCACCCGACGTCGTGCCCAGGATCATATCGTCATGGTCGTCGTCGTCCTCGTGGAGTTCTGACCCGCCGCCCACGAAGGCACCACCACCAATGGATGCCGCCGTTGCAGGCGACTGGTGATTCTGGCCGCTCCTGTAACTATTGCTGTTCTGCGCCGCTGCTTGCGCCGCCGCCGCCGCCGCCACTGCTGCCGTCGCCTGCTGTTTCGCCTTCTTTTTCGCCGTCTTATGACGTTTCTTCTTCGCCTGTATCGTCAGTACGTGTCGGTTCGTATCGGGTTTTATGTTCATTGCTTTTTTTGCTGTAACGCCCGCCTCTTCCGGAATCTTCTCACTTGCTACTCCAAAACACTGTCCGCAGCACACACACGCACAACCCCACCGTTGCTTTCCAACGGGTTACCGTATTATTGTTCTCGCCTGTTCTAGCACACGCGCGCACACGCCAACTGCACGCCACACCGAATCTTAATACGCGCTCTTCTCGCGCCTCTGCTCTTCAGTCAGTCTTCTATCTCTTTTAGTCTCGAGCACTATTGTTTTTGTCTTGCCGACGTCTTCTTCCTCCCCTTCTTTTCTTCGCCTATTACTTTCTTTCGCGCACTCGCACCGTTTCCCAATTTTTCTGCAACTCCGTATGACAGCACTCCGTTCTTCGGAACAATAATAATATTCGCCACTGGGATTACTGCAACGAGCGCACCGAACCCATGCACAAAGAACCTGCGTTGTCTTCGCTTATGCAATTGCTAGGTGATGCTTCTGTTCGGCGCATCAGCTTTCTTGTACCGTGCACAGTCGCCACACGGAAGAAATGGTCAGGCCAGTTAATTTAAATGCACTATCCCCTACGATGGGTAGTGGCGAGTTCGAAGCGACCCGGGAACACAACGATGCACGGTACGGCGCAGAGAGCAAACTTTCAACCACCGATAGAATGATTGGTTTCAACACCGGAACTTCGGGAGGCAACTAAAGCAGACTAACTAAAAAGAATGGAAAAGAAGGAAACCAATCAGTCACTTTCCCGACACATTGATTGCAGGCAGGACAATGTTCGAGCCAAAGAACTTAAAAAAAAGACTACTACGATCGACGGGGCGAAGTTTGCTCAGGAAAACTAAACAAGTGGCTACACACTGTCGAAGCAAAACGAGAAGCTGTCACAGAATCAAAAAGCTGCCGAGCACCGCCGCCGTGCCTCCTCTGCGGCTCCGTTGACCGTATCTGCTACTGCTTCCGCCCTGACCCGTGCAGAATACATCCGGAACGTTCTGCTGCTCGGAGAGTAGCGAAAAATTTTACGACCACACACTACACGCACGTTTTTCACGCCGCTGTTCTTTCTCGTTGCTGTTGCTTGTCGCAGCTGCTTCTTCGCACATCCAAGATGATGCGCACCGCGAACAATGCGCATCTGTCAAGATGCTTTGCTGCTTTTCCTTTTTTCCTATGACGCGATTTGATTTCTTCGTGAACCGGAACAACTTACAAAGCAATGGAAAACCAGGAAATCTGGTGCCTCATTAGTTCGCTTCAAAATTTTCCTTTTTTATCATAATTGCACTCTATCAAGAAAATTTGCTTCACAATAGATCAAACTTGTACAATCGATGTAGTGAGGTTTACTCGAATAAATGAAATCTCGACGAACGGAATATTTTGATGCCATAAACATCGATTTTTTGACTGTTGGAAATCCGTTTCGTCGACAAATTTATAAATCGGATTTACAACAATGACCATTCGAGAGTTCATCAAATTCACAGTCAAGCCTAAGTGTAAATAAATTAAATTAATAAACCATTTTATGGAGCCATTGATGAATTCCTGTTCAACAAAATACACTTTATTTTATAACACTGTTGTCATCAATTGAAGGGCTCTGTAAAACGTCAAGCGTTCGACGATCCCACATAAACAAGACACATACCGTAAACAAACGCCCTTTCGTCGACGACTTTGACGCAGGGTTTCATCGACTATGCACAGGAATGCAATTCCTGCGCATCACCAGCCAAGTGCAGGTTTAAATTGGAGGGAAAATCAACTGACAGAACACGATCGTCGCATCGAAAAGTAGCTGCTGACGCGTGCCACTGATAACAATTTTCTTTCGCAATTAGTTAACTAGTGAAAACAGTGTTACCATTAGATAGTTTTTATTTCCTCGTATCAGCTACATAATGTCGCAGCCAACGGTCGCGTCTTACTTTAACACTCGCAAACGCGCTGCGCATGATGCGCTGCTTGGTGCAGGAAAAAATAAGGTACTGATACTGGAAAACTCTATTGCGCATACGAATGGAAACTTGACGAACAGTTCGCTGAACTCGGATCACGAAGAGCTACGCTTCGTACATGCTAACGATAATAACTTTACTTTGAAGAACATTGAAACCGCCGGAAAAGACAATGGTGGCGGCACCAGAGCAAACCCTGACCCGACGGAGATGGAACGCCGTGTTACGAGAGCATCAAGGGCTATCAAAAGGATTGGTCCGGTTGATTTGGACGAGAAAACCAAAGCCCTTCTATCATCAGCCCAACCGAAGCTGGTGTCTTTCATCAAGAAGGGTAACTTGTCACCGCAGAAACGCGTTCATACGGCTAGTCCCTCAAAACAACCCGTTGTGCCAGAAAAGAAGCTAGCATCTCCTAAAAAGATCGATAACGGTGGTGTTGCTGGTAGCGCTCCTGCTTCGGTTGAGTTTTCTCCCAGAAACAGCTTAAACAATGTGGCTAAGGCACCAACGAAGGCTACCGTTACACGAACGCTTCAATTGGGAAAAGACAAGGATTCCATGTCGCTGGCAGATATTCGTAACAAGCTGCTTCAACATCCTCGTCTGCCGGAGCTTAAAACGAAGCTAAACAACATACAGAGCGGCCTGGATAGAGTGGACCGTCTGCGGAAGGAGCGTCTGGAAGGAAAGAAGCCCGCCGTCTCGCCGATTGTGGCTGCCAAAAATCTACAACAATTTTCAACTCTTGACGTGGAGGTGATGGTAAGGTAAGGGGTCGCCGACAATTAGCCTAATGATTTGTTTGTACGCTTCCGTCGGACGTTGCTAATTAGTTTCTGTCTTTGTTTTTCACAGCCCAAAGAAAACTATTATCTCTCCTTCGAAGTTGCTTCGCACACCGACTAAAGATGCATCCAACTCTCTGTCACCATCGAAGAATGTGACACCCAAGCGTATATCGGCTCTTATGAGTCCGATAAAAGATCCTTCGATTGGTACACCTATTACGGCTAGTCCAAAAAAGTTGCCAGCATATCAGCGTTTCCACAATCTGGTCGAATCGGGCACTCCTACGTTGCACTTGCCATTCAAGTACCGATCCCTGTTGGAGCTGTTCAAGTGCACCGACACGGTCTGTTCCATGTTTCACAACCGTAAGGAGCAGATCACTTTCAAGAAGCTCAAACCAGCCGTTCAGCGGATGGCACGGAAGAACTTTTTCGAATCACACCTGGCGCAAATACAATTCCTCTTCCCGAAAGCGTTTAGCCTGAGCCAGGAAATGACAAAGAACTACGGTTCGGCTACAAAACACGAAACGTACCAGCTGGTAATAAGGCCCAACATAGAGGAGGATGTAGAACAAGCGAAGAAATCCCAGGAAACCGATTTTCTACGTACTATCCCGAAGCAGTCCGTAAATCCACAGGCATTACTCGAACGTTATCAACACTTTCGCCGTTTGCTGTTAGAAAAAACGAAGGACGCTCATGAAACGTTTCTGCTAAGTTTAGATCCACCGTTGAACATTGAGCGCAACAAGATCGTTCGCTGGCACGCTGATTTCGATCTGGAAGGCTGTCCCGATATAGAGAAAGCGGAACTACCGCAGCCACCAAATGTGGAGAAGTTCTCCTCAGCCAAGGACGTGCTTTCGACGGCAAGAAACCTTTTCAGTTGTGGTACTGCAATGGAACGTGCGCTAGCACGCTTGGAGCAGAAAAAGAAGCAAGACACGGCGGCAACTGTAACTTCACAAACGCCGCTTACCGCAACGGAGGATACAAAGCCAGTTGAAGTTAAAGAGGAGAACTCTAGCGACAGCAACGCCACTAGTGTTCCCGCATCGATCAGCAAAGATCCCGCGGAGCATCTTCTTAGAAACGTTCCAAAAGCACTGCTAGAGAAGATACGAGCAAAACAAGCAGCTAAAGCACTAGATCAAATGACTAGACGACCGTCCCAGGAAAAGGAAGCGATGAAGTACAGCCGTTTACCGGAGATTGCTCGACATTTGCGGAACGTGTTCGTGACCGAGCGAAAGAACGTGCTACCTCTCGAAACACCTGTAGTTAAAATCGAAAACAGCTACCGTGGTAAACTGACGCTTCAGGAACTGGAAGACCACATTCGCATGATAGCCCAGTTGGTACCGTTTTGGTTAACGTTACCGGAGGTTCGGAAGGTGAAGTATGCTAAAATTGCTAAAGACTGCGATATGTCCAAAGTTCTGGGTGTGCTGGAGCGAAAGGCAAACGAAGTGGTACAGTAGCAGGTGGTTGGTACCCAAGATGCCTAAATGAAATGACCACCCTACCCAGTTGAAACTATTTACGGATATGAATAAGGAAGATTTGGTATGTTTTTTTTTTGCAGTAATTTTTCTGCTTTGCAATTTTTTACAATTTTTTTAGAATCATTTTTTCGTCTATCATCTCATTTCTATTCTAATAACATGTTAAGCCAGCGGTTGCAATACCTTTTATTAGCACCGATGCTATTGACCATTGATAAATTGCTATTGTTAGATAATGTCGCATTGTTAGTTAGTAATGATTTTATCCCTACATATATCATACTACCGTTTTCATTGAGCCGTTAATATTTTGCGTTTTGAGACAATCCCCATGTGTGCGAATTAAAAATAAATATAAAATGTTCAAAAAAAATCTTTTCCTTATGTTTGCTGTTCATGAAAGAATGGCAGTATTGACTTGTATAATGCTTTAAACCCCTTTTTTCCTTTGGTACCTACTACATGTAGAATAATATTCAACGATAATTTCATGTGGAATTCATCCCGAAAAACCTTTTTATTGCATAGCTTTATAATTCGATAGACAATGGAATCAATAGAACATGATTCTTGGTGTTTTTTAGCGTCCACCAGCGTCCTAGCCGATGTTCCTGTCCAACGGCCACAACCAAAAATTGACCGTCGCTAGTAAATTCGATTGCATTCACGAACCCTGCGACTGGAATTTGTAGCAGTGGATGAATTGTATTTCGTTTGTTAGTAAGCTTCCAAACACGAACGGTCCCATCGCAAGAACCGGACGCAACAATGTCCGAGTTGGACAATACACCCACCGCACTAATCCAATTCGGATGACCAGCGTCCTGTTGCCCATGAGCCAGCTTAATATGATGTAGGGGTTTCTTTTTCCCGCTACTCCACAGCGAAAACGAACCCTCCACTGAGCCGGACACGAAAAGATCATTACTAACAAACTTTACCGCGGAGAAGTCTTCTGCGATTGAATTGAACACAAGCTGCGATTCTTCTGCCACCTTCCAGATGCGTAACGATTGATCCATGCCACCCGACGTAACGATACGTTCCAGCGTTAGCGCATCAATGCCTGAGATCTGGCTCTGATGCCCGTACAGTGTCTCGATGTACACCATCTCGTCCAAACTCCACACCTTCACGGTTCGGTCAGCACTGCACGAGAACAGTTCATATGAGTTTAGCCGAAACACAACTCCCGTGACGGTGTTCGAATGTCCTTTTAGGGTGTTTTGTAGTACCAAGCTAATGCCATCAAGCACCTTGATCTCTTCCGTCCCGTCCGCCACCACCAGATACTTCATGTCGTGCGACACAGTAATCGATTGTATTGAGTTTTTTGGGGCCTGAAAGTACGATGTGCGTTGTTTCGATTTTACGTCCCAACGAACGACCCAGCCACTCTTGCAACCAACATACAGAAACGCATCGTCTGCGGACAGGACACAGCAGGTCGGGGATAGACGTTGCTTTTTCCAGTGAAATGATACAGCTTTGTCCAGCTCGAAGCCAGTGTATTTGCCACCGAGTGTTCGGTGAATTTTGCCCGTTGCACTAAGGAAAGAATGTTTGAGTGTACGGGCCATGCCGCTAGCAAGATCACTCTCATCTGCGTAATCATCCCGCTCTTGTTCCTCTTCCTGCACTTGTCGCAAATACTGCTTGGCCAAACGGATGCGCTTGTCCTGTGTGGTTTCAAGCGCTGCCACTTCATCGTCAATTTCGGCTTGCTTATTTTGCTCTTTCTCTAACTCTTCGTCACTATCGATATCTTCATCATCGTCGTTTCGCCGGGATGTTTTGCTCGGTACGATGCTAACTTTCGGTCCGCTCTTTGAGCGCTAAAACATGAAGTAGTAAATTTTTACACAACTTTATCTGCCATGATTGAAAAGTGACAATTACCTTACGATTAAACTTTTCATGTTGCTTTCGGCCAGCTTTAAACAACGACATTTTGCTGTTGATAATAACTATTTGTTAACGAAAGACAAATCAATACGCTGTTCTGTTTTTTACGAGAAGAACAACAAACCGCATGGCTCGGCGAAGTACGCACACTGACAGCTGGAATGTTGTGATTTTCTACATTAGGCGGTGGTTAAACTTCACTCGATGTAAACATCAATGTCGGAACATTTTGTCGGATAATGGGGAGCTCATCGTAATTTTGAAAATTACAATTGTACGAAAAGTACGTTAACATTACAAAAGGAGTACATAATGCTTTGTTATAATATTGAAACTGTTCTTCGTAGTTAAATCTACGAAACATAGTAGAAAATCGTTTTAAACTTCAAACCAAACATAATTGATTCGAAATTTACTTTATATTTCCCCGCAATGAACAAAAATTCCTCCACATTACATTCCACGTGGAACGATCCTTATAGGGCGATTCAATTTCGATTTGAACCCGCCATACATTATGGCACCATGCTAAGCACTACGCATAGGACAAGACGAATTGTGGAACGACATAGTGAAGAGAGAAATATATCATAGTATATGTAGCCAATTATTCTTGTGGCACATGTGGTCGATTTTTTTTAGACACTCAGACAAACATTACCGGGATTGCTCATGCGTTCCCATGAGCGGAAAATCGTAACGGCTTCAATTGAAACTATTGTTCCCTTAATTGTGCTTAACAAAAAGTGTTCAGTTTATTTCCAACGTTTGTTTTGTTAAAATCGTTTAATGTATTGCTTTTGTTAACTAACTAATAACAGAAAAATGGATACATCCGCATCGTGTTACCACACACACGCACAGACATACCTCGCTCTCAACTATCTAAGCATTTAATACTTACTTACAAATCACATTTGTAAAACATGACGTACATTAACTATTATTTATTGGCATGACTAGGAACATTCCGGGGACGACACATGGCGCATTTAGCACGTTCACGTTTTTCACGTTAAGATTTCGCTATCTTGTGTAAACAGTGGATCAACCTGAGCTTTCCTTCGTTTACGCAGCAACACCGCAATGACTCTGCGAGATAGAAAATGAATGAAATTGGAACAACACTTTGGTTGGCGAACGCACCACCATCAAATTACTCACCCGACCAGCACGACATTAAGTGAAAATATTCCCGAAGACACAAAATTAAACACTTGCGGGGCCGATGCAACAGTCGAATTGTAGATGTACGTGAACAATGGCGCAGAGGCCAAGGAAACAGTGTTCGTCATAGCCATCGCTATCGAGTAGAATTTAGCAATTTCGCTAGAAGGTATGATGGACGAACAGATGGCCATTAGTGCCGCACCTTCGGTTGCCTTCAGCGGTGTAATGCCGGTAGCCAGAAACAGTTCCCAGCCCTGTCGGGCCAAACCTTTGATAAGGGCATCGAGCGCATAGTTGAGCACTGAAAGAAGCGCCAGCCAAATGTCCGGCAGCTTTAGCAGCGTTTTAAGCACAGATATACCGATCACATTGCCTGCCACGATCGACAGCAGCTCCACTGCCTGCCAGATGGTAAATTCTTGTATCGTCCAGCCAAAGCGGCGACGCGTGTAGAGGAAAAACACTGTGCCTCCACCGGCTCCCAGCACTGTTATCACACCGATCGAGATCGTTAACCAAACGATGCCACGATCGTACGATGATCGTTTCTTGAAGAACGTCCTAAGCAACTCGCACAAATGGCTTAACCGGAAGATTTCCCGCACCTGCCGATGCACCATACTCGCATCCGGTTTGATACTATCCTCGAGACAGAAGTACAAAAAGGCACTGCTGGCGGAAACTGCAGCGGCCGAAAGGAAAAACATGGTAGGCACGTTCGTCCACTGCAGGATGAAGCTGCTCGACAGTAGTCCCACGAAGGCACCGAGCATGGTACAGGCCTGCAGAATACCTATCCGCACCGTACGATTATCTTCGGTCGTCGTATCGGTCAGATAGCTAAATATGGCGGCCATTAGTACAGTGCTGCCGCCCAAAACGGCGGCCGGTATATGTGCCACTACGTAGCACCAAGGATCCACCAGGAAGTGTTTGGACAGTAGCGACAGTATGCCGATCATGAAGTACGTCGTGATGAACCCAACCGAGGGAACGATCATTGCCGGCTTACGACCATATTTGTCCGACCATGGTCCCATAAACAGCGCACAGAGTGCAGGCAGTACCGACATCAGGATAGTGTTCACCATCGTAATCTTGGCCGCGTACGGTTGTACGATCGTTTCCAGCTGAGCGACATCGGTGGAGTTGCTTTTGGTGCCCAGCTGGGCACAGAGAGCCCGATCATAGCCGAGCGTCACGACGCACGATTGATAGATAATTTGGTCCGCCAAAACAACCCCTTTATCGGAGGAGAGCAAAAAACAAAAATAAGTAACAATGAAAGTAGGGCCAAATTTGCAAGTCACATTTGTGTTCGATTTAATAGCGCAGCGATAAAAGCAATCTGGCAAAGAGAATGCGCATTTGCTTACCTGAAACACTGAGGCCGAAGCAAAGCAGTACCAGAATCGGTTCGAATGTACAGAACCGATCAGATACGCCCGGCACTTTTGCTCCGGCAGATGCGCTGGTAGACGAAGCAGCTGCTGCTGTTGGTGAGGCTGATGTTGAAGCGGCCATCGATGTTAAGCTGGGAGCTGCCAACAGTGGAGTGTCTTCGTCGCTATTGCGACTGTGTACACTCGGCCTGCGCATATCACTTCTCATCGTTGCGCTAAACCCACCCCTGCCTATCGCTACCTTACCACACCCAGGAAAATCCGTTCCAAACTACCGTGTTGCTGCACCTGCTTTGGGTTATCCACAGAAACACACGCAGACACACGATGGGTTCGAGACGCGTGGACACTGTTTTATCTCGCTAATACCTCAGTTATCTTTTCGCAAGCATGAAAGCTCCACCACCGTGGTGCTTCAAACATGCAGACAGACAGGGTTGAATTATGACTCACACACCACCGCGCAAAACCGTATCTTGATTACAAGGGCTAACATATGTGCGATAGGGCCACAATGCACGTTTTCACATCAAAAACTACTCTCACTGTGTGCGCACGTATTACGCCGTCCTCGAAGGTGATCGTTCTGTACAAAAAGCAAAGAAAGAAAGCATCGAATTGATCAGCATCTCAGTTCAAACTGACGACGGACAACGACACACTGTTCATTGTGGATGCTGCAAGCAATCTCCGTACATACCTTCGTACAGTCGTTATCGATATCGGAAACTATTTCACGTACCAGCGAAGCATTACACTGTTTGTATAAACTTATGCCCACCGCACAATGTTGCCGGAAAAGTACGAACAACTGTGATGCTGATGCGATAATGTGTGATTGCGCAGCGTATTAGTGGCGCGAGCCTCTTCTTGATGCGCGCCTGTACGTCCAGCTTGATCGTGTGGCGAACCGTTTCTAAGGTAAACGAGTCATAATTGTACTATCAAACCCGAATCCCAGCACTAAAAGTACAAACACGCACAAAAACAATGCTCTCGAACGATATCGATGATGGTTTGTCACCTGTTTTTGTTACTATACCGTTTGCTGATGAATCACGGCCGCGATAGAGCGGCAGGGAGGTTTTGCGGCCAATCATACACAATTACTCTCCCCCGCCCAGGATGAACTTTTGCTGGGGGTGGGGAGGTGATAACGATGCACAGGTATTGTACATTGATTAGAACACCGACATTCTCTAGCGTGGCCTCACATCTGTAAAAGCGATAGAGTGAACCGCTTCACACTGTAGCTTTCATTGTTTACGGGCTAATGAAACTGGCCTGGGAAGTATGGATGAGAACCGGCGTTAATTTAGTTTGTGTTTATTAGGCCTTCGGAGGAAAACACCGTCACGCTGTATGGCATGCATCTTATCTCCGTCCGGTTGTCGCATTTCAAATATAACCGCCATTCGCTGGGTGCAATTTGTAATCCTTTCATATACCAGTTACAGCTCCATCACACATTACATTTGTTGAACAGTCAAACAAAGTAAATGGTCATTTATATGGTTACGGCTACTGTTTGGCTTTACGAAACGAAATGTTTGTAAATTGTTGTGGCCTGAGAATTGTCTGAATATTTTTCTTGTACGCCATTATTCATCTAGTTCATACTAGTCGTTCATACTTTTAAGGAGCTTTTTAGGAATCCTCTGTCCTTGTGGATGACCAAAACAGGTTTAATGAAATTCTCGACAAAGCTGTGAAAGTGCCTGATAGGAACTGTTCCTCTAATTTCTAAACTTAAAAGAACAATTGTCTTAGCATGGGCATGGTCACTGTTCCATTTCTAAGAAAGTCGTCACAGTATTCGATCTCCGACTAGCTCTTTTTCAAGACGATTCTGACGATTCATGTGTCTCATTTCGCATTGTATTTAATGGCTCCTTATACTAACACCTCCTTATACCCTATGCGAGTGACATACGCCCAGTGTTCCAAAAGGACGACAGACTGGACTGTGCTAACTTCCGAGCCATCACAGTCCTGAATGCTGCCTACAAGATCCTGTCCCGAATACTCTTCTGCAGACTTGTGCCCCTCACAAGTCCCTACAGATTTTGTCGGCAGCTACCAAGCTGGATTTGTTAGATGCAAATAGATCATCGGCCAAATTTTTACTCTACGGAAGATCCTCCAGAAGAGTCGAGAGCACCAGATCCCTACGCACCACCTGTTCATTGACTTTAAGACGGCCTACGATACCATAGATAGGATCAAACTATGGAACACCATGCAGTAGTACGGATTCTCAGGGGAGCTGGTACTGCTGCTGAAGGCCCCTATGGACGCGCGCGGGCTTCGACGTCCGGGGCATGATTTTTATCCATTCTATGCAAATTCTTGGTTTTGCGGATGATATCGACATCATCGGACGGACATCGGCGGCCGTGTGGGACGCGTACACCCGACTGAAACGCGAGGCGATAGAATTGGATGGAGGATCAACGCGACGAAGACAAAGTACCTGCTTGTCGGAGGCTTTGACCGTGATAGAGCACGAACTATCAGTTGACTGCGACGATCTTTAGGTAGTAGGGGAGTTCTGGTACGATCGTAACTTCGGACAGCAACATGAACGGATTCTTAGTTTTCCGTTAGAGTTCATATCGTGGTCAAAGTCTTCGGCGAACAGGTACTTTCCTCTGACGCATTAATCTATAGCCGAATCCTTAAGGACGAACGCGTCAGTTGGGTATAGATGACTGGCATGCATGTATGTTCTACTGCCTAACACTTTGATAGGATTTAAGCTTCAAATAAACCCCAAAAAAGTATTCGCTACAGGTTTTTAAAGGTCATATTTTTTCTCAAAGTGGGAATTATTAGCCAAACATTAGACGAATCAATTTTTAATCTACCATAGAATAGAACCACCGAATCGAAATCGCTCAGGGTCATGTTTATTATTATACTTCCCACAGGTTCTTTCCAAGGTACTAGCGTAGTACTGAATGAACTTTACACACGAATCTGCACACAAGGAATCTCGGCAATGTTTTGTTCTCAGACGATATCAACAAAACAAAAAAAAATCAATCGGTCACAGTATGTGTTTCAAGATTTTGATAACACCTACTCCCAAACACCATGGGCATAAGAATGGAATTCTGATTTCCTTTCGACACGAAATCAGTGGCACAGTGATCACCATGGAAGAAGGACGCTCCGATAGTGTGTACTCTAGCGGCGAAGAGGATCTGTTCGCCAAGCAGAGTCTGGCGAGGTTGCGAAATTCAGCCCGCTGGCGTGAACAGGCTCAGTACATTAGCTTCGAGCCAGCACTGTTGATCTTCTGCTTTGCCATGAGTATATCAGGTGTCATGATTTTTTTTTCTTTTGGGATCTTGTGGAATACCGTGATGTGTAATTGTGTCCTGTACTTGGCAGAGGTCGTGCTGGCGAATCATATCATCCTGCAAACTTGCATCGTGGAGGGGTTCAATAAGAGCGACTGTCAACTGCTTAATGTGGATTCGAATTCTTCCCAGCGGGCAATGATCGAAACGAGGGTGCAACCTATAGCCGCCAATGTGACGATGGTGATAGTGATTATTAAATCCGTTCTGCCTGCACTGAGTGCCCTGCTGCTCGGTGCATGGTCTGATCGATATGGTCGAAAGCCTACGATGCTGATCGCGAGTGCCGGTGCGTTTGCTACTGCATTGCCGATAGTCATGCGTGATTGAAAGGACACGCTCAATATCGTTCCCTCTCGTTGTAGGTGTGTTGTGTTCCTTTCTGCTGCTTACGATGCTAACCTTCCTATCGATGCGGGTCACTGTGACCCCGTGGTATTACACCGCGGCTTATCTTCCGTTCTCGCTGCTGGGCGGTATGACCGTGATTACAGCCGCCGCCTTCAGCTACCTTTCCGATGTTACGAACGAACAGACGCGCACTATGCGCATGGGCTTCATGGAGGCATCCATGATGGCCGGTGCACTGTTGGGATTCCTTTCCAGCAGCTACATCCTGGAATGGTTCAACGTGGCTGCTACCTTTTTGATTGCTACCGTACTGATCGTACTAGCGATCGTATACATTATAGTCTGCACTGAGGATAGTATCATATTAAGCAATGATATCGGCATCAGGGAGAAATTACGCGATCTTTTGTCGTGCGACCGGGTACGGGAACTTTCGGGCATATTTTTTATGCGCCGTTCGGGGTATGTGAGGGAAATTTTGTGGGCCATTGTACTGTTGACCGGTCTTACGGAGCTTGCTGGTGGGAGTGGGGGTGTGTTTTATATGTTCACTAGAAGAAAATTTGGATGGGATTTGAAACAATTTAGCTACTTTCAGTTCACGGATGTGCTGATAATAATTATGGGTAACGTTATTGGAATTCCGATACTGAAGCAGGTTAGTGTTGGGATGAAATTTCCATTACCACTCTTTTTCTAATTTGTTGCTTTTTGTAGCTTCTACACTGTTCGGATACTACTGTCGCCATAGTGTCGATCATCAGTTACATTATCGATTCGCTGATCATGGGATTTGCAAGTAGCGGATGGATGCTGTATCTTGCTATATCGATTACCGTCCTGAAGGGAACCGATGGAGCCGCACTTATGACGATCTGTTCTACAATACTTCCCACTGGGGATATGGCCAAGTTCTTCACTATGGCCCTATCGTTGACTGCCGTCGTGCCGCTGATATCGGCCCCATTGTTTACGTTCGTGTACAACAGCACCATACAATCTGCTCCGGAAATATTCAACTTTGTTGCTGCCGGGTTCTTTGGCGCCGGATTGTTGCTAATGCTGTAAGTAAGGAAATGCATTATGCGATTGTATTTTTTCTCCTAAAAATGTTTTTTTTTATTTTCATTCATTTACAAAATTACAGTATTATAACGAATCTCATTCGACGATTTTATCAGCCAGAACTGCTGTTGTAGATAAAACATGCAAAACAAAAAATACGATGAAAATGAATAAGCTGTGAAATTGGTTTTGGAATAATGTTTTAAATTTAAAAAGTTTGGATAACAAAAATTATTATTTTTTTTTGCTCGGTCCTGGTCCTGGAACGGCCTGGTTCGTATCAAGACTTATTTCACCACGTAGCAGGATAGTCAGTCCATGCTACGGGGGGATGGGCCGGATGGGATTTGAACCCAGTCCCTGCCGTGTGGACGGGCGCCGTTTTTCACATGCACCACTGGGCCGCCCCAAATAACAAAAATTAAGCTTAATAAAATAACTCACCAAAAAATGGAAAAGGAATTTGTTTGTTTATACGCTTATACTTATGGGCATCACTGTATGCCGATCAGCTGGGGCTTGTCAAAACGGTATTACATTCCATTCAGCTCTTTTGTTTTGAATCCCGCACCAGCCCCGCGTTTGTTGTGATATTGTGCAAATGTTAGTGATAAGAGTCGACGAAAGCAACATCAACGTGTATCAACAGCCTCCATCGGGAAGGGTGGCTTTACTATCACAGGACTGCCCCATTGTACGGTAAAGAGTGCGTGAATCTACGTGCGGTTGGGTTTATATTTCCGTCGGAGAGTTGCAAATAGCGCGATCGAGAGACGAACTTGTCACCTATCTCCAAGCAGTTCGGGACAACCGTCGCAGAACCGTGGTGCTACTGTGAAGTGTTTTTGCGCATCGATACTGCTTGCAGAAACACTTTTTAGTTTCAACTGGTTGTTGGAACAGTCCTTTGTTTTGGACGGATGCGTCATCAATAGACATAGATGTGTAATCTTCGCTTTCCAAGAACGGGTATAAAAACATTCTTAAAAGATAGTTGAAACTCTTTTCACCAAGGTCACACGTAAACGTAGCGCGTGAAAGCCATACGAACAGGGAAAAAAGCATTTATTTTTTTGAATTTGAATGTAACATTATCTGGCGCAAAATGGACGACAATGAAAGCACTCCGGTAGTTGAACTCGTGACGCAAGAAACACCTCCCGTACTGGAACGGAAGTATCGATATTTAATACTTGAACCAGCCGTGCTGCTAATGTTCTTTGCCTGGAATGTTTCATGTAAGTATGCGTTAGCAGTTGCTTAAAAATGTGATCTTGCTGCACAAACCGTTTCTCATTTTAGCTGCCGTCTTTGCAAACCAAATCGTGTACCAAACGTGTACCGCTGCCTTTGGAAAGAATGAATCGCTGTGCGATCAACTCGGCACGGAAAATGAAACGGAAGAGATACAGGAGCTGGAAAAGGCGGTTCAACCATACTCGGCTAACATCTTGATGGCAAAATCGTTGGTGGAATCGATCGTGCCAGCATTTTGCAGCATGTTCATTGGACCTTGGTCGGATCGATTCGGCCGGAAACCGGTGCTAATTTCTTGCTTTACGGGTTCATTTTTAACCTACGCCATTGTGGCGCTGATTAGCTTCCTATCCATGTACTACACAATCAACCCGTGGTACTATGTGCTGGCCTCGATCACGACAGCACTGTCCGGTGGCACTTGTGCGCTGATTACCGGAGTGTTTTGTTACATTGCCGATGTGACTCAGGAGAAAAATCGCGCGACAAAGTGAGTTTCTAGCGCGGGGCATGCATGGTAACAAATAATCTCCCATGCTGGATTCACTCAATGCCGCATCGTTGTTTGCTTTCCAATCTAGAATGGCAGTCGTGGAAGCGGCTATATTTACCGGACTACTGGCGGGAACCTTGAGCAGCAGTTTTATTCTCCGGTGGACAAATGGTGCCACCGTGTTCACAATTGCAGCCAGCGCCGTATTTCTCGGTTTGCTGTACATAGTATTTTACATCGAGGAAAGCATAAAACCGAACGAACTGAGTGAAACGAACAACAAATTACGGGAACTTTTCCGATTGGATTTGGTTTCCGAGCTTATGCAGACGTGCTTCAAGCGACGACCGAATTACGATCGACTGATCATTTGGCTGGTAATTTTGGCACTCGGAGCTAACATCTTCGCTATGGGTAAATATGCGCCTCGGTGTAGTGAAATTACACATCACATTCAATCATTTCTACTCCTATTTCCATTTCCAGATGGGTCCCAGACAGTGTTTCTGCTCTTTTTGCGAGAACGTTTCGAATGGACAGTGAAGGACTACTCGTATTACGATGCGGCTAGCATTGTTTTTATGATTTTCGGTAACACGGTCGGTCTGTACGTGATACGGAAGCTTTTCAACTTATCCGTCACAATGCTAGCCGCCCTCGGGTTCTGCTTCTATGCGATCAACAGCACAATTCATGGTCTAGCGACGGAACCATGGCACTTGTACATGGGAGTAGCGATTTGCTTTATGAAAGGAATAGCGGGTCCGATGAGCAGGGCCGTTATCTCAAACACTGCACCGCCCCATGATATTGGTAAGATTTTTTCGCTGACAACATCGATCGAGTCAATAACACCGCTAATCTCGGCCCCACTGTACACCAACGTGTACAAGAGCACTCTGTCGTGGTATCCGGGAGCGTTTAATTTAATCACTGCCACCGTGTATTTCACCTGCTCGTGCCTAATGATGTAAGTAGACGATAATTCCGACTGATCAATTGCCGTTTCGATTTACCTTTGTACATTTTCTCTTTTGCAGATTTGTAAAAATTTTCCAAAGTATGTATCAAACCACTACATACACATCGATTAATTAAACAGACTAGACAGATGTTTTAGAACATAGCTCTACAAAGGCTAACAAACTCACGGGTTATGGTACCACTAATATGCATCTGTTAAGATATTTGGAATGTGATAAATAAATTATTTTAGTACGACATTTTGCATAACATCATGGGATGGTAAGATAGTTTATTTTTTTATTTGAATGAAAGGCAATGAAAGAAATATGAACTATTAATTATCTAACTGTACGAATTGAGGGATTTATAGGTATTGTATTAGGTATTGTATTAATGGTCGTGTGTTTCCATAAAGATATGTAGTAATTATGTACTACTTTCCTGAAATAACGAAGAATTTTGAAACTCGTGTTAATTTTCCCCCATTTGAACTAGACTTGTACACAAACATCAGTGTCAAACTAAAAAATAAACATGGCGTACTATGATTGACATTGGCCTAACCTCTCCGCCGTTGACATTGACTTTGAGCCCGACAGATGACGCATTCGACAATTGTTCGCGAGATCGGAGAAAAACACAAGTTTCTTTCGGGCTAGAATTTGTTATTTATTATCTGTGATCGCTATCATAGCAGATTTAACTCGATAGCACACTGCGCAAGCAACAAATACAGTGAGGATGAGTTTCTTTGGGAAGTTATTTTCGGGGAAAAAAGGCGAACCAGCGCCGACCCCGAGCGAAGCGATACAGAAGCTGCGGGACATAGAAAATATGCTTACAAAGAAGCAAGAGTTCCTAGAGAAGAAAATCGAGGTCGAGATTGATACAGCCAGAAAAAATGGTACCAAAAACAAACGAGGTATGCCCAAGCGTCGGGTTTCGGTTACCGTCAGCGTGGTAGCAGTGCACTAAAGCATGAGTCATAATTGTTTCGTGTTGTTCCACAGCGGCCATCCAAGCACTGAAGAGGAAGAAGCGATATGAGAAACAGCTACAGCAAATTGATGGTACACTTTCGACGATTGAAATGCAGCGAGAAGCGTTGGAAAATGCGAATACGAACGCAGAAGTACTGAAAACGATGAAGAAAGCTTCCGATGCGCTTAAAGTTACCCATAAGGATATGTAAGTTGTGGCATTGGCGACTGTTTGACGGTCTGGCGCTTATCACGACAGCCCATTAATGATGGTTTTCGTTGACATTTTCAGGAATATTGATGATGTGCACGATCTAATGGACGACATTGCCGAACAGAACGATATTGCGAACGAAATATCTAATGCCGTATCCACTGCCGTCGGTTTCGGTCAAGATATCGATGAGGATGAGCTGGAGAAGGAGCTCGAGGAGCTCGAGCAGGAAGAGCTTGACAAGGAACTGCTTGGAGTTCAGCCCGAAACCGACGAACTACCAGAAGTTCCCTCCACTGATTTGCCCGCCAAGGCCAAGGAGAAGGAGAAAAAGAAAGGTAGCTTTATGACTCCAGTCGTATAGTGCATCCGTGTTTCTGCTTCATTGGTTTAACAAACGGTCGTGAGTCGCTTGGTTAGATATATTGGATAGAAATCTACAATTATTGTACTCAGTTCGATCTGTTTGAAGATATGGAACTACAAAATGAAATTTGTAATAACGAACGATTTGCTTAGCCATCCTTGAACCAAAGAAGCTTAATCAATCCTTTATAAGTTACTTATGAAAAGATAATGAAATATTGAAATGAAAATGAAATATGAAATAAGAATATTAAAAATATATTCTATTCATTTTAGCTGCTGTCGCCGAAGAAGACGATCCAGACATGAAGGAGTTGATGTCATGGGCAAACTAATTCTGACTGGATCAGGAGCATTGATAACAACCAGAGGATAGAACTGCAAAACAAAAAAGTATTCTTTGCAGTCAACTTATGTTTAGTGATTACCTTTTGTCAAATAATCCACTTACTTTCATTTACATGCGTTCGATGCTATAGGATGAAATCCGTTTTAATTAGTTCGTCCTAACAGTGGAGGGGAATGTCGCGAAAAGCCATTTCCTAGCGAAACAGTCACAAGGTGTTTAATTTTTATGAATTCAAGGTTCGAGACGCGTTCCACACCACTTGCTTTCGTTACTGCTTGTGTTTTATATAAACAGCAATCATTTGCAGTGCATAGTGCAGCAAAATATGACGCTGTATCAGAGGGAAAGAGTACCTAGAATGCTCGTAAGAATAGATCGGATGGATGCATGTGCCGCTATGCGTTTGTTAGACGTTGGATGAATAATCTATGCAGTGTAACAAACTTCTGCAAATAAAGTATAATAAAAAAAACACGTTGCATGTGCTGAATTGTAAGAACTATACCATAAGACAATCCATTCATTGCAAGCGGAAGGACGGTGACCCATTTATATTGTGACACAATACTTTCCTTAACCTTGGCGCTTAATACAGAAACCGAACCAGCATTTTATGTATCGTGCTTGAGAAAGCATTTCAATGTACGAATCATGTTGGTAATGTTGAAACTTTCGATTCCATTCATTGCGTCACGTGCGCAATGATGGGACGTCGGTGCATATCGAAAGTGGGGTAGCTCATGACTTTACCCGATTGAACCCGTCGAGCATATCAATTAGATTTGTTTTATAATCTACATTTTTCGTGCACCGGGATAGTATCGACTATTGGCAGCATGTCGAGCTCATTTCACTAGACGAGTCGAAAGCGATAAGTTGCAAAGTTATAGTTTTTATCAATAGTGCTCCTAGCATGAAATCAGTAAGTGTTGCAGTTTTGCGTGTAATTCATAAAACACAAAACGGAAAGTGATATATTTTTTTTCTTTGTTCTGCAGATCGTATGTTGGATTGTACTGTTGACCGTGGTACAACAGGTGTACAGTTTCTACAATCCATTTGATTACAATTTGAATCTTCAGAAATTTGAATATTTCAAATATCCACCACCTGGCAAAAGACTCCCACCCCGTGATGCATCTGTGGCACAGAAGGCGATCGCGGTTGTAACTTATTTTCACAATTTACTTGTGGGACATCCAGTGCAGGAGAAAAGATATTACATTCCGTTTGATCCAGATCGTGCACTGAAGCTCCGGGGAGCTTATCAACGGCAGTTTGGATATCGTGGTGAAAATTTGATCGCTCTGATCGGAAACGGCTATTCGCCGCAGGCTCTACGATATTATGGTGCGATTGGAAAGGATTTTGGGAAATACTGAAAATAGTTGTATAGTTACAAGTTAGACATAAAGTAATTTATTATAAAATGATTCTGAAATCAGAAGAAACTGAAATAAAATGCATCGTTTTGAAATATTGAACTGTTCACGATTCTGCTCCGAATTCTGTCCTATGGGTTCGAAAACCAGCTGTTATACATTATTTTGCTAATTGAAAATACGAAGAAGCAAATAATGTAATCGAGCCAACAGATATAATGTATTAAATATACATAAATTTGCAATTCTTTTGTGAATTTGTGAAGGTATTTAGTATTTATGTAAATAAAACAATACCCAAATATTTCGATGGAAATATTCGAACATGGCAATGCGTATCAAATGTCAAACGAGTTGTCAAAACTCCCGCTTGGCAATTGTATTGTTTACATCAAACAGCAAAACGCCGCACTTTGCAAAACGAAATCAAACAAAATTTTGTTGGAAATCATTAATAAAGGTAAGATTAATGTGGTATATCGGCTTATTAATATGGTATATCGGACATAAAGATTGTAACGAACCATTTCTAAACATTGGCCTTATAATGTGTGCAGTGTACTTTATAAAAGACCAACACTTGCTCCACACAGTGTTGATTCCTTCTTCCAACAGAGTTCAAGATGTTCAAGAAGAATGATAATCAATTGTTAATAAACCAGCTTCCATGTATTAACGAATATTAGTAAAAGTAAGCGGATCCAAATCTTACGTTTGTTTGCAAACTACATCATCCACATTTTTGGAAACAATATATTGATGTGATAGATGAAGAAGTCCTTAAATGTTGTAACCTGTGTTTTTTGGGTTTTCTTCTTCTTTTTTGTTAACCTATTTCTATTGTAAGCTAGTACATATGTAAGTTTATTTCTCTTTCAAAATTTGAGGTGTAAAAGTAGCTTGAAACATTTTGCTAATACTGTTGCTCATGCTTTTTCCGCTCACAGATTCACAATGTCTCGCAAAGAAGCGCTTTCTCAATTCATTAACCAAATTCATGGCCGTCCAGTTGTCGTTAAACTCAACAGTGGAGTCGATTACAGAGGTAAGTTTACAGACGATATGATCTATATCGTGCAAACGAAACTCTATAATAATAATTATGATTTATTCTGGATAAAGGTGTTCTTGCCTGCCTGGACGGATACATGAATATTGCGCTGGATCAAACCGAAGAGTACGTAAATGGGCAACTGAAAAACAAATACGGTGACGCCTTTATCCGTGGTAACAATGTTCTGTACATTTCGACACAAAAGAGACGAGTGTAGTGTGTGCTTCTAATGTAAAGAATAAAAAGACGAATCTGTGTAAAAGGTATTTTGTTTATATTTATTTGGTAACAAATTATTTTAATGTTTTCTAACACGAAATTCCCTTCCTCATGTTCATCTTCTTCACGTCTTGGCTTAAGTAATAAGATGTATTGAATTTTTTACCATTATTGTTATTCCACCACAAAAAGGTAGTGAACGAAAAACGCGGATTGTGTGAAACAGTCGCGGACTAATGCGATGCCACCTGCAACATATGGTATGGTAAAGCGCCGAAGTATCGCTCCATTGCTTTCAGGACAGCAGTGAATTTAATGCGCTCAATGAATACCATCCAAGGGTGAGAAGCTTTTGTATTGGTATAGTTCTGGTCCGCCATAGCCGTAGAGTAGCTTTCCTTTGCCGTTTTCATCGTAGTAAGGATACCGGTACTTTGGCCTGCGAAATGAAACCCATAAATAATGTATTAAACTTGCACTAACTGTCTTAAATGTGTTAAAATGGCGATCTTACCTTTCAAAGTATTGAAAATTGGGAGCTTTTGGTTGTAACGTACATTCTGCGGTAGAGAAGAGACTCGCTAGCACAAGGGCCAGGATCTGTAAATAAGGATAATCATTAAGCAATTTGTTGTTAAATCCTTTTGATCACCAATGTAAGAAACAATTTGCAACAAAATAGTGGCGCAATAAGGAGAAATATTGTAAAATGGAACTAGTTTCAGGATCATCTTTAAATTTGTCAAAAGGTTTGCACAAACATTTAATCAATCCCAAAGGTCACAATAAACAAATACGGATAGCTCTGCTAGACTCACTCCTCACAGACACACATCAAAATACAAACAGTGGCGAGGGTATGTCGTGCCACCGCCCTCGACCACCGTTACACGTGGTTATGCAACAGTGGTGTTCGTTGTTTGGTGGGGTCTATCGTTCAAGGAAATTTGCAGACGTGCAGCACTGCAGGTAAACAGCCTGATCGTTCGATCGCACCTGATCCGTATTGCGATCGCGTATTTCAATGTTGGTTTCGACCAAAGAGCTGTTGTTTAACGAACTGTCCCCGTTCTGGAATATTCGGCCACTTTCTACAACTTGCTTCACCCGGCTTGGTCGCACACAAGGGCGTAACACTTTCCCGGGACCCAGTTCACACTACGAAAAGTCATGAGACGATATACTGTACGGTTCGTTAATTTCTCCTGTTTTCCCGCTACGTACCGTGAAGCACAATGCAACACACTTATGCATTTTTGTTGTTGGCAGCTGTTTGGCACTATGCTGAATGTGAATGCGGACGTATGTGTAGGTTTATGGGATGCCTCTTTTTTGCGCGAAACAATTTTCGACTCCCGGGGCACAAAACAGTTATTCAACCGTGGTACCGTAGTTCCCTAGTGGCACTGTAAGCACTTTTGATCCGAAACTGAAAGATTAAGCTCAGCATCAGTGATGGTGAAGATGGAATCGGACGTTTTTAGGAAGCACCGATGTGTTTCGGGGGCAACCTTCGCACTTACTCTCACTCGCACACACAAACACAGCCCCTCAAGGTAGGTCACCAGTTTATGTGCGCAATCGTACGCTTAACCGTGTGTCCGAGCACGTCAAACAACAAACCTCCAGCTCGTAAGACTTCCCACCACTAACTGAGATTGGGAATGATCGTCTTGCTGTACGGCCGTACATCGCAGGTCGTTCGGCCGAGGTTGGTCGCATTTCACGGCAACAGTGGGCAGAGACGAAATGCCGTGGGGAGACCGATCTACCAGTGGCCTCGTGTCGATCGTGCATAGTACTTTCGGTTTTTACCACCTTGTATGATGGAGGTAGGAGTGGGAAAACGAATACGGTCTGTTCGTGTTTCACGATCGTCACGAATGGAACGAAAAAAGGCTGGGGAGTGCTGAATCAATCTAAAAAAAAAACACATTTTTATTTTGATATTTAATGATAATTACAGTGAAATAAAAACGTAAAACATCCCAATAAAATGACAAACCACAGACATTGATTATTTTAGTATTTTTGTTAAATTTTAGAGCTTTTGAATAAAAAATAAAATGAATAAAAGAATAAAATATACATGCTATGATAGTTGAAAAGTAAAATTCCTTTCGATATTGAAAATAAACTTCATACGCGAGTAGCGGAAGCGAACTTGTGATCGTGACGATCAACACACATCGGTTAAATGTTTTCCAACAACCGCCGGGTGGGGCGCAAGGGGTGGAAAGTGAAAGTAGGAATTGATGCTAGTGCGTACAACGGCACGAAGATCGAACCGATCGTACTGGCGCGTACGCCTTTCGTGTACCGCAGTCTGTGTGTTTTGCGATTCCTCTTCGGCTTGTTGGATTGTTATCAAACCAGCGCCACGCTACACTAGTTTCGAGAGTGTAAGTTACACCTTTACCTTCGGTCTAGTTCTTGTAATGAATGGACAACAAGTACAGATGCAGTTTTTTGACGAGGATCATACCAACAGCACACCATCGACACAGTGTGTACGGTTCTGGCTTGGTATTGGTCACAATGCAAGCACGCGATCATGCGCGAACGCAACAAAAGAACTGGTCGGGAGTATAAGCGACGAACCTATAGCGTTGGGATGTTGACAACACGAATGGGCAGAGATTCTTTCAAGAAGACGAGGTCTTGATAATGCGGCTGACCATAAAAAACGTGACAGCGGCAATGTAGACAGTTTACGCACGTGTTTAAGCTACCGCTGCATCTGCGCATGATCGGGTTTTTATTGAGATGGTGGTATTTCTTGCGCCATTCGTTTTGGAGGTTGATCTCACAAGTAGTAAGTGAAGGTTAACATTAAGGTGCCTATTTTACCACAAGTGAGTAGTTGCTCACATGCGAATTTAAAAATTTCTGTAATTATCCTTGTTTTTGAGTGAGGGAGAATTTTTTTTATACAAATAGTTTTCAGAAAAAAACTTTGGGGGATAAATTACATAAAGGGAAATTTTTAACGAATTCCACATTCTTTTAAACAGTAAATTTAGAAAAATAATATCACATTATATTATATATGGTATGACTTCCTAATCTGCTTAAAATTAAACAATTATCAATTTCTATTGAATTCATACGATTCATTACAGACACCAGACCACTAAACGACAGCCCATGTAATGTGCGAAGTGTGGACAGAGAGTTAAGGAAGTGTGAAGCATCTTTTCGAAGGAGATGCGTTGATCGAGTGTGCTCGTGACACAAATCATACTATGCGTGATCGTTCGTAGGTCGTTTCATGGTTGGACGAGATTCAACAAGAAATTGCATCATCATTCCGGAAGGGAGTTTTGATATGATTAGATTTCACAGTTTTGCCCTAAACAATGCGTTGTCTATTTCGTGTTTTGTTTTTCAGGTTGAGTTGAGGGCATTTATTGTTTTAAATTTCCGTATAGGAACATTTCGGAAAAGTAGAAATTTTGTTTTTAATTTGTTAAATTGCTTGCCAGCAAAAAGAAAGCCATAACATAATTTGTAAATTCATCAAACAAATTGTAATAAATCTATAAATCATTTGTAATAATTTGAAACATAAAAAAATACATCAAAATAAAAAAACAACAACTTCATATCTACATAGATCTCATCTGAAATACCGCTGATGGTAGAAAAATTAGGTCAAATGTTCAATTGCGATCGTGTTCCACCTTGCTGGGTTTGGGTCACCTAGTGCCTAAACCGAAAGCCTTCGATCGAGTGTCCCGCAAACAGATTTGGGTTGAACGTTTTTTTTTCTTTAGCTTTCTTTCATTATTTTGGTTGTTACTCTTCATCATCTTTCTTTGGTGCTGGAATGATCGAAACTCCTTCGTTTGTCTTGCCGTCGTCTGTAACCGGGCTTGAAGATGATTTAATCGCCTGCCCCACAATCAACCGAACCGTAGCGTAGTGCAGTTCGTTCATTTCACCAAATCCGTACAGCCGTACAGGCGTGTTCCGCGTGCGCATTCAACTGTTGCTGCACTGTTTCGGGAAGTAGAAAGAAAGATTTGAAGGAAAACTCGATGTGAATTTCCTCGTACCTTTTGTTAGCGTTTGTTTAGGCTGTAAGGTACATTCAGGCAGGAATTCAACAGTCAGGAAAACGATCGATGGTAGTGCTTATGAACGTATACAAAACACTGGGGGTTACCAATCTATCGACCGGTTTCGTTGTAACGCAAGCCCATATGTGCAGGTTGCATTCCGTCTGAGAATAAAACCACGGCGGGAGTGGATTTCTACTAGTGTCTAGGAGGTTGGCTTTTCCAACCATATTACTACGCATCGGTGTCGAGCGCACTAAGACTGGGTGGGAGCACTGAACTAAGACGTTCGGCGGTAAACGACTGGTAAAGGAACGTTTAAGGTGGCAGTACGAACCGTATGTTCTGTGTGTATGGTTTATATATTGGCCAGTTCGTGTTTCGTTTGCTCTTGCTAAAGTTGCGGTAAAACCATGACCAAATTGGCTGTCGCTGTAAGTATAGTACAGGTTTAGTTTGTGGCTATCGGCCGATATATTTATAGTGTGAGTGTGTATTTAATTTCGTTGCACAGATATGCATAGTCATACTAGTGGCTTCGGTGGAACATCGTGTTGAGGCAACCGTGGTACGGTTGTTAACGGATTTCATCCAAAACAATGTCGCTGGTATACCGCTCATTCACAAAACGGAGGAGTATGACTTCGATCCGGAGATAAGCAAAAAACGAAGGGAGTTTTACTACGAGGTTAGTATTGAGTAGATAAGATAGTGGTTTATAGTGTATGTAGGTAAACGGCGTGGTTCATGTGGTTTATGTATCGAGTGGACGATCATTTGTGTCTTGTTTCTTTGTGTCCGTTGCGCAACTGTTCAACTGACGCCATACCACATCCAGTACCAGGTCGAGATAATTAGTGAAGATCATGCTTGTAACCACTAATCATGACAGCTTATACTCGTTTGGCATGCAAATTGTATTGTGACATGTGTAAGAGCTTGTCTTTTAAAAGTTGAAACATAAACTCCTCGATTCGCGTTGCGTGCATTAGATATATTTTGTATAAAAAAGTTTGAAAAATCCTCTATTGCTTGTTTTTGTTTTTTTTTAATTTCCAGCTCCATGGATACCGTGGCGAAAAGGTAATCGAACGGCTAGGTCTCGGTATTGATGGCAAACACCACGAACGGCTTGCATTCCAGCGGCAGCGCGACGAGGGCCATCTGCAGGGTCTCAACTATCTGCAGCCTTAGAAGGAAGCCTTTTTTTGGCACATGAAAATAATGAATCAATCTTGAGTGAAGGTCACACTGGAAACTTGCTAACATAGATGGAAGCACTTGCCGTCCGGTGGGTTTGTGGCCCGATTCGTTGCATGCGTTTCGTTTTGCAACAATGAAAATTAAAAAGGCCGATAAAGAATGTAAAGGTTACTTGGCGAACAGATTGATCGCTTAAATACCGAGAGTCTGCTCAAAGAAAAAAAAGGATATAATTTTCTGTTGAAAGAACGAATTTAGATGTGTCGTAGTAAAATATTATAAGCGAATGTGCAAAGCACCAAGCTGAAAGCTGATGATGAGAAATAAAAAAACTTATTTTTTCGAAAAAAAAATTTAAATAAAAAAAGAATTTTAAACATAATCAGGCGAATCTAGTAGCAAATTAATGAGGTGAGCACTCGCGCCTTCTTTGCTTGAAAAGAACAAACATTCGATTCTCTCCCGCTTATAGTACTGTAGCAGTTAATCGGAATTCAAGTGAAGCATTAAGTTAATTTTAAATTTATCAACCCAAGAGTTTGTTTGGGTGGCGGCGGGTCGTTGCTTCCACCGCGCGATGTTCCGGATGTTCCATCCCACCACAGTGTGTCGAGGTGAAACAGCCAACCAACGGCAAACAGAGTGGAGAGCTAAAACAAATTTTAATTAAATTCTACCTTATCGTCTTTCACCGTTATCCGCCCAGTCGGATGGTCTGCTCCGGTTCCGTGCTCCGATGCGGATCGTCAGTGTCACCGGAAAGCGGCCACCAAAATTAAACAGATTGGAGAAAGTTTAAAAAATCAGTAGCTGCTAAACACACCCGCACTAAAGGACCCGCGGTTCAGCGTAAACGGAAATGTGAAACATCTAGGTAGAAGGTAGTGTAGAAAAGGTTTCTGCTTTGCCTGGTATCCTTACGTATCCTTACAGCTTAATATTATGAGAAAGTCTGCAAAGTGACCTCGGGGTAGCTTAAAATGGCGTATCGCGAAGGAAATCGTAGCAAAGGTTAAGTTCGGGCCATCGGTGGAACGATAATTTCGGTAGCTAAATTAATGCTGAAGCTAAATAAATTGCACACCAATCATCTGTTCCCTGATGAAGGGAACATCAGCCATCCGGCAATGGTTGTGGAGGATGTATCAACGCGAAGGATCAAAGGACCTTCGGCTCAGGGGTATTTTTTTTTTTGGCTGACGGTTGTAAAAACATTGGCAGCAGTTTTATTTTATAGAATAATTAATTTTATTTTCTGTTTGCTTTTCCCGTTAAACCGAAAACGCAAACAAGTCAAGGAATGGAGCAGAAAACCGTATCTAGTGAAAGTATTCTTCAGCATTGGGCACGAACGGTGTAGCTGGGGATCAATATCGAAAAGTTTGCAGAGATTTAGCATGATGCTGGCCCACAACAGTCTGCAATGGTTGACAAGATACAGAATGGAGAAACGTGGGGTATTGAAATCGAATTTGGTTTATTTACAATCGTTATCAATGAAAACTTCGATTTTCAATAGAAATTGATTGCTTGTTTTCATGAATGTTATGAACCTTAAAATAATTAATTACTAGTTGTAAGTTGCAGAATCTTCTCTCTTTTGTGGCACTACAACCTTAAGAAGTCTTGTCCTGCCATTGCTGGCTTTCCTAGATTTTATTTAGGATAGTCAGTCCTGCGTACTGGGGTTAGACATGCGCTTTAATTCCCGGTCCCGTAGTGTAGAGAAAATTCTTCTTCTTCTTCTTGGTTTAACGACATTTAAGGTCATGCAGGTTCACTTGTGGTTACCATATATCTGGATAGTCAGTCCTTGCTACGGAGGAACGGTTCGGTAGACATTAGGAAATATAATTCCGTAAAGTAAAAATTGAAAATTGTTTACACCCTTTTCTATATTGTAACCAAATTTAACGCTGAGAGTAGCGATTCTGATAAAAAAATAATTTCTAAGAATAGAATGTTGTTTTTGCGAGTTATTTCATTTCCATGTGCTGACACATGAATTTGCTATGTTGGTTTAATATAACCTGTTTGACATCACAGGATATATTCTTCATGATTCTAGTAATTGGTTGTCTCTTTGTTTCGGCCTAGACAACATCTTTCGCCACTCCATCTGCTCTAAGCTACTCAGCATAATTGGCATGATGAGCCGAGGATAGGTCAGCCCACAAAATAATATCTCTTGATTGAATCGAGAACTGCCGAAACACTCTTCGTAGTCATCACTTCAATCTTTCAAAATCCCGAAGGACATTAGAAAAAACATTAGTTTTTCAATCGCAAAAACGGACTTCTGCGACAACATTGAGTGCATTTCGTCTACGCTTATTTTCTTGGTGTAGAACGTAAAGTCGTGGGGTTACGGATCAGTCTTTGCCATCTTGTATGTGCAATAAACATTTCACCAGCGCCAACAGCTGTTTTTTAAAGATTACTTTGCAGGAAGAGCAAAGGTATTTAAAATACCATATCGGACGATCACAGAGTCCCTCACGATGTTCTCGTTCCGTTGTGAATCGGTCTAAAAGAATAATAATTCTTTAGCCCATATTAGATAAGCAACTTATTCCATGTTACGTTACGCAAAGTTAAGCTCTCATTTCTCTTCCTCACCCGTTGATACAGGGTATTCATAGATTTTTGTGACTCGTTCCCAGATTTGTATGAATTTGTATTAATGGAAATCTCAAATAATGATAAATAAACACTTAAGTAAGCATCGTATAAAAAATAAAAAAAACCTCAGGACGAATTCAAAAATATTTGGGAAGCCGTCAAAAAATGTCGTGACAAATTCTAAAATATCTGGAAAACTGTCGAAAAAACAACCTGAAATATATCGTACTGTAGAAAGTCCTCCCACCATAAGCGTTACGGAATGAATGGATGTCGCCCTAGCTTATCTTCATTTGTGGCCATCTGTATGTGCAATGCACATAACTATGCTGCATAGACGCAGGCGTGTTGCGCATACGGAGCGAAATGATCCAACTGTGCATGCGTAAATGAAATATTTCAGTGCAACCGCCATTTATCCAACAACAACAATGAAATTTAAAATTTTGAATTTGACTTTTTGGCCTAGAGTAGAAAAAAACTTCGTTTCCATGTTAGCCCATTATTCAGCCGCAACTTGTATGGAAGAAAAACTTGTGGGCTCTTTCTACTCTACAGCCTTAAATTTAAAAAAGTTTTTAAAAAGAACTTCCTCATCGTATGGCTGGTTTGTTCCGGTTAAGCAGTCCATGAGGAGTTAGCACGGTTGGCGATCGTGTCCGAACCCCATTGTTAGGGTGGTTTGTTGTGGATTTTAATCGGCAAATTTAATTAATTTAAACAATTCTTGAGCCAGATTATGGAGTGATTCAACTTACCTGCAGAGTGTCCTTGGTGCTTGGTGTACAGGAAAGCCTGTTAGTTGGTCTAATGCAGTAAAGTTTCTCCCGGATTCAGTTGGCATTTTATAGACAAATAGTTTTAAAAATCTTCAGCCGATCTGGTTACAATTCTCGATAGGATGTTGTAAATCTGTTTCTCATATTCATAACTGGCCACTCGGCTTTGGTATTTACAGTAACAGCCGTTAGTCACTTTCTGCTGCGTTTAATGGTTGAACGATCTATGATAGATCTAATGTAATGGGAACCACCGGACTCATATGTAGGTTGCTATTTTGATTACCTTCGTGCTTAACACGATCATTCGAAACAGACTCATTTGTTATAATACTCTTTGATTCATTGTATTAAGGGAACACTGGCATTGTCGTATTGTTATACTATAGATGTAACAAATGAATTTTGGCAATCCTATAGATGTAACAAATGAAATTGATTCTTTGGCTGTAAAGTTTTAGTCAATAGTTCAATAGTTGTTTAATAACTTCACGAAAATCACTATCCATGGCAGTCCGTTAGTATCACCGTGGAGATTACTGTCAATGTCCTTTTGCTTTCAGAGGTTCATGAAAAAATATCCCATAAGATTAACTTAGATACTCTACATTTCGGCCTTCAAATTCAAGACGTGTTATACTTAACATTAAACCTAACGGGCCAGAATATTCGTCTGATACGATTCATACTAATCACATAAATGTTTGCAGTTGAACAATTCTACTGTGTTTGATACATGACTTTTATATATGTATTGTATAGTACAAACTCCAAACAATTATTAAAACATAATAAAGCTCCTCAAAATTCGTTGTAAAGTAATCTTGAATAAAAATACGTACTTCTAGTAATAATTTTAAACTTGTTTATAGAGCATGATATTTCACTTATTGTAGTTTACATATGCAACTTTACATTTAAATATTTTGTATTCCATTACTTGAACAAGTATCTCAGAGTCAGTGTTCTCTATTTGTTGATGTGTTTATGATTGTGTTGGGAAAATTAAAGTGAATGAAGTACATATCTTTGAAATACGATTAAATGCTCATAGCTCAACACAAGCTCAACTACAAGTGAATAACCGATTTACCTTCAAAAGCGCTCATTGAAAGGAAGAAAATTACAAACCTGTCAACCTGCATCGGATGATTGCCGGAGCACTAATTGAAATCCATTACAAAGGCAACTCGCAACTAATTCATGCGAAACTATGTGGAATCTATGTGCGCCACGCTTACAGACCCTTCCTCGCACATAGCTACGTAACATGTTGTCTCCACACCGAAATAGGAATAGGATCCGTACTAAGTATCGCAGCAGGTAAGTGTTCTGTAAAATGGCAATCTGTACCAACAAAGCGTTTCCGTTCGGTTGGCCCGGATGGATGGAGCACTTCAGCGCTAAACCGACTGAAACTGTCACACAAATGTGTGGACCGGGTGGTGGTACTGCGGGGTCCGATGGTTGGTAATGGGAGTTAGCAATGGTAGGAATTAATAACTTTTGAGGAAAAATTGAGTGTAAAATGAGGGCAAATTTCAACAGTTTCCCGCCGATTTTCTTGCCCTCGTTACCGCATCCGCCATCTCGGGAGCAAGATAAAAACTCATAAATAACCTCATCAGGAAAATCGACCAAAGGTTAGTGTAATTGTTCTTGGTCCGCTCACCCGTCCACCCGTTACCCGGTGGGTCAATAAATAAATGAAAATGAAACATTTCCCCGAGTGAAAGGGGAACCGAGGAGAAGCACCCATCGTCTCCTCTGCGAACGAAAGTGGTTCCGTTCCTGTTGTAAGGACCCTGTCCCGCATGGCTGCACTGTCAATTGGGTTCCTTCCGCAAGCCTCGCCGGTGCGAAAAACAAAGATCCTTACGGTAGACACAAAGGCACGGTTCCTCGGTCGGTCCCACCACGGCCGGATGTGCCGACATGAAAAGAAAATGTGAAAAATTGTCTTCCCACCGGGAAGGAGATTATTTCGCTAGCTTTGCCCCACGGTGTCCTCTTTTTGCCTCGGTTTGGGGTTTGACTTGGGGTTAGACTTTTGACCGTGCCCGTCCTGTCTGGATTTGCGGGCGAGCAGGCCGCCTGTTTTGACTTGGCCGGCTGGAAGGTTGGAAGAGAGAACAAAAGAAATTAAATTGCTTAAGTTATTATGCGAATGACGCGAAGGATGACGAGCAAGGCAGCGACACAAAGGCGTCTCCGAAGACGACCATATTACTGGTGATATCGATGCCATGGCGCATCATGATACTGGCGGAGGATGCTGGCAACCTGCCGTTCCGTTCCTTTCTTCAGCACCCGAACCGAGCGGAAAACGGTTGACATTTAGCAGCAATCTTAAGGCCAACAGAGCGGAGAATTATAGCCATAAGGATGATGTGGTTTAATTTAGATACCATTTTTCTGAAGGGTGTATTTTTTGTTTGTTTGTAGTTGGTTTGAACTGGAATCGTTATTATGTGCAGTTGTGTCGTAGCGATTTGTGTGTAGTTTTTATGACACAAACACACACGCGCGCAGAAGGATAATTTGATGCACCCTCTTGGCACCTGTTCATCGCCTCTTGTTGTCACTGATTCGTATTCGTAATCATGGAAATGTGGGGAAAATTTTCAAACCAACCGGCTTATTAAACTACCCCAACTCGGGTCTGCTTCTACCGAACCAGAGTGTCTGCTTCCGGTGAGAAATACATATCTTACAAGCAGATTATTAGCGCCAAGCGTTGTACAAAACCACACCGAAGTAAAAGTAAAGGAAAGGAAAAACCTTCCAGTCAAAAGTTTTTCAATTAACAAACTGATGATAATAATAAAAAATAATGGAAAAATCAGCAGGACATCGGTGCATTTGCTCTCTGATAGTTGGGCAGTGCTGCGCCACCCTTTCGGCTGCCCGATTGTTCCCAGCGCACGATGGCAAATGTCAAAAACATATCCATTTCAAAGCAGAAGCCGGTTGTGTAGGAAATATTATTGTGTGAATAAAATGAGATAAACAATCATGTTTATCACAAAGGCTGGTGAAGTCATAGTTATTTGTTTTGCTGGCAGGATTTGTAAGGACATTAGGCTAGGGGTAAATATGGCTTTGTGACCGGAAATAAAGGAAAAAATGAGTTATTATAGTGGTAAATAGCATTTGCAATGTGAATTGGATTCATTTCCAGCTTGTTTCAAGCATTTAGTGAGCATAGGAAAGGATGAAAGGAAAGGATAAAGAAAAGGACAAAAATAATTGTTAGTTTAAAAATCATTTTTAAGGACGACCAGGACAGGCTATGTCCAATATTGAATCATTTACTAGTAATGAAATACTTGCTTATTTTTTTTCAGTAGATTCCATTATGATGCAGTTGTGGATAAATGTTAAAGAAATTCAGGAACGGTAAGTATAATATAATACCTTTTGATTAAAAAATAAAAGAAAAAAAAGTTATTAAATTCGTTGATAATAATAACAAGTTTTTGTTCAAAACAAGAAAAGTAATAGTATTTCAATTTCAAGCCTTTGTATGTAAAATTTGTATAATCCACTATACACGGTGTAAATAAACGCATATTAATGTTGTACAACACAGTCATTAAATTAAATCGCACGCAATATAAATTGGTTTCTGATCCTTCCGGTAAACATTTCATTCCCAGCAAAAGATACAAATTTCAATGGGCGGTTGCCCCGCCTTGTTTCCTTGCCAAAAAGGCCTAACTAGCAAGATGAATGTCAAATTTCGATTCATTTATTTGCAAAGTAGCGAGGACAATCTTTAGAATAAATGTTCTCTCACTCCCGAAATGGCCCTATCCCAGCAGGGAATGGAGAACGGATCAAGAATCAAGTGCCGCGTCAGTTGATTCCGGTTAGATATCGCGTAACGTTTTTTTGTGGATAGAGATTAAAAAGGGGGAAATAATCGAATTCAAAAGGTTACCAAACAGGTACCCTGGTGAGGTAGTGTGGTAACAAACGGGAAGCGTTGGGCGTCTTGGTGAAGCTTCACCACGGCAGCCCGTTAATCCTCTGCGCTTATTGGAATAACGATTTTACTTCACGTGATAGCACCAGCTTCCGGTGATTATCCGTACGATCCAAGATGTTTGTGGCTGTCGGGTGTAAGGTGTAGAAAATCTTTATTTTATTAAAAATTTTCACCTACTCGCCGGGGTAGATCAGCACCGCTGAGCGGATCGTTTATTCAACGCTGTGTAAATCGCAGTTCCACTTTTCAAAGCCATTTCTATAAGACGTTCGAATGGAAGCAATGAGAATGTGGAAGCAAAGAAAGAGACACAAAAACTCCATTGCGAAGCTGAAGAAAGCAAATGGTTGGGGAGGTTCGCATTCTTATGAAGTTGCATATTCCCATATACCTTGAGGTGAAGCAAAGCTTTTAAGGTTCATTTCACTCAATTTTGAATTTTTATTTGACTTCACCCAATATGTATCCTTACGATTGGGATTGGGTTGGCTTGCGGGCGTCCCCATCGCTGACAGAGATGTAGCGGAATCGCTTTGCAACGACCGAGAAAAGTAAGCACACTAAGCACCTTCAGGGCAGATCAATTGGTAGGATGAACCCGATGCTAGTACAGTGCAGAACAAACTAAGAGCAAGCGACGGTTTTAGAGCTGGCAGGGAGAAAACTTTTCGTTTCTTAAATGTTTTTATATTTGATTGAAAAAAAGAAGAAAAATAATTTATTTACTAACAACGTAAAAATTTTACAATAATATAAAAAAAACAAAATTTTATAATTCAAGTGTTGGAACACTCTCCTTTCGGGGAACACACTACACGATACCATTTTCCCAGCCAGCTCATTCCGGAGGAAAGGGCTGAAAGCTGAAAAGAAAACTCAATTCCCTTCAATATATTCGATTGCTCGGCTCCTACTCTCGTCTGCGCAGGGAAAACATTATTAAATTTCCAATAATGTACAACCGTGTTGAGTGAATTGACTTCAATCTGGCCATACACATACGGTAGAAAATGGTAAGACGATAGCGATGGTACTAACGGGTCTGGTATCCGAGGACGAATGGGTATGAGCGTGTGGCTTGTAAGATGGTTTTAGTGCGCCATATTGGGACCCCTTTACCGGTACCGGTAACCTTGTGCAGTTGCTTTTTATTGGGATCCCTGATCCTTGCCAGTGCACCGATTACACCGGGACAATATTTTTAAAGCTATTTAGCTACAAAAGGGCCGCTCATCTTCAAATGGAAAACCCATCCGTCGTGTGCACGCATGCAATTTAATAAGCGTTATTCATTCCACGCGACATTCCGTCCCGGTAGTGCCATTTGAACATCGGTGAATGAGCGATTGCCTTTCATAAGGCATAATAAAATAAGGTGCGCTACAAAGGAATGCAAAGTGTACCGGGACCGACTGGTATACGGATGGTGCTGTGTAATTGAAATTGTTACAGTTTTCTTCCTTTCTACGAAGTAAAAGCGATGGAAATTTGGAAGCATTTTTTGTTCATTTCACGTGTCATGTGTGTATGTGGTTGAGGAAAACGTTTTTGATGAGCAAAATATGTCAATTGTTTTCAGTTTCATATTGTCGCATCGGGTCGTTAAATAAGATTCATCTTGTGTACGAAAGGTAACGTACAGGGGGCACAATTTGAATTTAAGTAATTTATTAGCATTTTTCATTATGGTTTAGTTAGTAAACCACTGAAATGGAATCAATAGACGCAAATGGTACAATTGTTAAATTATTGCATTTTTATAAAATCAATCTTTAATACAATGTGATACCTTATGAGCATTTTTTAAATTTTAAATTAAATTAATTTTAACTGACAGCAGCGAATACGTCGAACTTAGTATATCTAATTCAGCTGTAGTTTTTGCAAGAGTCCAATATATTTAAAAAGACGGTTTAAAACGAAGTCCTATGCTGAATGAAGCTTCGTTCATATAGTAGAATCTATCAACAATATAGGATCAATATAAGGGGAAGACCAAGGGAAAGACAAGCAAAACCTCAAGCCATTGGAGAAGTTGCTGTTCTTTGTTTTCTTCTCTGTGAGGTAAGATTACGGTGTAACAATTAAGTTTATATCATTAAATAATGATTCTTAATCGCGAGATCTACATCCTATAAATCTACAAAGTAGATCAGATCCAAGTCTTAAGTCCTTGGTTAGTTTTGTATCATTTTTTTCCAAATAAAGTAAAATAAATAAAGGAGCTGATAGCAATTAAATGTATATGTACAATGCGTAGAACTGATATCAAAGTAACTTTAGTGTAAAGATTTAGTAGAGTCTGCTGTACTACTTGAGCCACTATTAGTGTAGATACACTAATTCGTTCAAAATGCGGTCAACGGATATCCATTCTTTGATACCAGTCTTCAAACCATGATTATAAAACAAAACAACTGTTGCATGATTTGAGGTCAACAGTTTGTTAGTGCGGCGTTCCATTGAAGGTGTTTCGCAATGGAGTACCTAACAATCTGCCACTACTTCCATTAAGACTTATTTGTTTGTGAATTTCCACTTGACGGTCTAGCTGAAGCACACGCCAACATCGCACCATATTTTATGCCTCGTTCTTAAGCCGTGCAACATTACTTTGTGTGTTTCTTGCATCACCAGCCGGTTCTCTGGATGCATCACAATATTCAACAGAAAAAGGAACAGAAAGCTCCCACTACACGTTAATGTGTCCCGGTATGGAAGGTCGGTTTGAATGCAATTTTTAATTCAGCACTTTGCTTATTTTCTCCCATCACCCCTACCTAGTTGTGGATGCGATATTGAATACGCATTCGTCTTTTAGGGCCAACCGTGCGACTCATTGGATACTCGCCATCACAATTCGAGCGCATTAGTGATTCCAGTTCGACGGGTTGTTTTTCACGTGCCGTTCAACATCAGAGGGCGGAAAAACTTTGCTTCCGTTTCCGACCGATTCATCGGGTACGATTTTATTTCACCTAGCGCTGTGTTCACGTGTTTCAGATACGGAGCGAAAAGTTTTCTCCTTCCTTGCTTTGGCGCTTACAGCGATACGAAGCAGTAGAACGTCGCAACAAGCGCACGAAAGGTACGATCAAGATGCTGCAAATCGAGTGAAAAAGTGGAAAAGTTCAAGAGGATTTACCATTTACAGGCTCTTTATTTCGTTACTTTGTCTAGGCGGTGGAGCGCGAGACCCAAGCCCTTGACTCTATTCATTTACGAGTGCGAGTGCCGACGAGAGTATCGGCTTTGCCTCATTTGATTGTCACTCCCGGGCGGTGCGCGTAGAACACCGCATTAAAAGGCACAGGCCGAGATCAGAGGGCATCTTTCGTTTTATTTTTTGCCCCAAAGTGTTTGATGGAGTGGCAGGATTTGGTTGACTGGAATGTTTTGTACAACGGTTCGGTGTAATGGTTGCCTTAAGCCCGAGTCAAGTGGCAAGTGCGGGGCCGCGAAAAGTCCGGGAGACAATTGAAAATTTTCTCTGTTAATTTTCCATTCAACCGAATGATGCTTGCGGGAGGTTAGTGGTAAAAGCGCGGAGCGGTGGAGAGGGACTTTTGAAAGTTGATTACAATTTGATTTGAATGAAAATCTGATTCCTATTTTCATTCAATGGATGATAATAATAAAAAAAATCTAAGACAAAAGTCTTTTTGTTATTTGCATCAAGAGTATTTCTTGTGTGTTGGGCAAAAAGTTATGAAATTTTACAAACATGTACTATGCTAAACATATTTTCACTTCTACTAACTAAAAACATTAAGAATATTTATTGTTCAATTGCATCTGGATTCCGTATTTTACATGAAATGCCTAGTAACTATAACTTACTTTATTTTGCTCTTAAACTTAAATGGGGTTCTACTAAACTACGTAAACATTTTGACAAACAATAGGAAAATTCGATAACACTGAAAGTGATGTATTACAAACGATTACGATAATTAAACGCTTTTTTTACTGCTTCCAACCCTATCGTAGCAAATCGCAATGTTGCGAGCATCAAGATTAGCGCCTCTGTTAATTGCGGGATTATTTGGTTGGCCCCTCCTCTCTCATAAAAAACTTTTAAAAATTGTTTTAAACTAAATTCACCTTTGTGCAAATGCAATAACAATAGCAAAAACTAAGAATACTTCCGTTTACATTCTAAGAGTTTCACCAGAATAATTTTACACACGGATTCTGATTATTTGAACTCTATTGTTCCAACGGTATCTCTATTTCTCGTCTCGACGACGGTTTCAAAACCATCTTCCGTCCATTTTGGTTTTCGATAAATATTTGCACCAAAACTTTCTGAGTAAGTCCTGATTTTGATGTCTTGTTCGGCAACATTTTCAGCAAAATCTAATGAAAAAAGAACTGTTTTGACTCTTCTCGTTTCGAGGCTTTCCCAGAACTGCTATGTCAGCCGTAATTAAGCAATATTGAGATGGATTGCGAATCTATCTATCGACTAACGATTCTATTGATGTATCTATCGATTATCTTAAACCAATACATATCTTCATTCCTTCATATAATTGGAATAAATAACCTATGTTCTTGATAACGGATCACTAGAAAGACTCTTACCTTAGTAACAGAAAGATTCTTAATCTTCCCCTCCATACCAACGTTAGGTACAAGTTGAACGATCCCTAACATTGGATCATTGCCTGAATCTCTAAATGATTTTTCCAATGTTTTGAGATCTAACTTTTTATTTCCTAGAACTATACAACTCTTCCGCTATCGTATGTATTAAAAATTGGACTGACTACAAAAAGCAATAAAACTAAAGAATGAAGATAACTGAATGTTATAAAGTTTGCTTGGATCTGCTTGTTAATAAGGATTCTAGAAAAATCGTTCCACGCCCTTACTGGCTACCATGCGTCAGCTGGCCGGAACCTAAACCAAAGCAAGCCAAATTGAAAATATTAGCAAGTTCTGCTTTTTCGTGGTTTGACTCATCGATGACCCGTTTTGGAATTAAAATTATTGGATGAGATCTTCCATTTGATTCTTGACTATAAAGGTCCCGTCAAATGGGCCATTGGGAGGGTTATTGATCATGGGTGAAATATTTATTTCTATATAACTCATCTTTTACAGTATACAGACTAGGCCAGACCAGTCTTAAAGTTGGACTACTATTTTTTGTCATACTTATACATGAAAACAATAGCTTTGGGATGACACTTCTGGGCCATATCCCAAATCGTGGTAAGTTCCGAATGAAATATTATTTTCCTTTTATCTGATGGTTAACGACTTAAAGATAATTTTAGAAAACATGGAGTTAGAGTCGGCTATGTTTACCTTCTCGGCGAAGGAACTAAAGTACATGAATCCACTCTCTCTGATTCCACTTTATTAGTCCTAGTCATACACAGTCAAGTCATTCATAATGTTACCAGCGCCTTTAGGCGCTCCTTCTGTGTGATGGGCTACTGGTCAGATATAGATAACCTCGGCTGCCATTTTTACATAGCAATGTCCATCTTATCCAGACACTTCTCACCACTTCATTGGCAGCTCCGACCTTTTGAAGGAACTATAAGATAACTTTTCTCTGGATCTTCATCTTTAATTTCTGCAGCCCTTTATTGTCTCTTATGTCGTTGTACGACCGGAACTAGTTTTCTGGCCAACGCTCTAGGCTTCCTCCAGAAGAGAGAAGATGCAATAAATAGGGCGGCCCGGTATTGTATGTGATGAACGGCGCAGGTTCCACATGAAAGGCTCGGATATCAAATCCCTTCTTGACTGTCATCCCGTAGAAAAAACTGACTGTCCAGCCACCTGGTCAGAACCCAGAAATGGCCGGCATGACCTTAGAGCTTGTTAGGCGGAGAAGACAAAAGAGATTTTCTATATTTACTAAACTTAGAATGGAGTGGTCTGATTATTTTCACTAGAGCTATTTCAAATTAAGTGTTAACATTGTCTAACTTTGGCGTAGCGCAATAGCTATACAGAAGACGAAGCATAGGACGAAGGGTTCGTCACTAGGTGTTTGGGAACTCGAATTATTATCCATATCCTAAAACCTTAGTACCGCGGCTATCTTTTTCTTGCTGTAACGATCTTCTTGATCATGGGCTGACATTTTTGTTTAACTATAATAATTGTACCACACAGTCGAGTATTCAATTCTTGCTAATGATTATCTGCCTGAATAGACGATAATGTTACGATAAATATTCTACAAACTTGGGATATATTTAAAATAAATGTTACCTTACTTATCCGAAATGCTCGAAGCCAACAGTTTGAGAGTTTGTAAATCAGATGACAGATTTTTTGTAAGTAGCAATCTTTACATCTTCACGTGCAGAATTAACCATGACGAACTTGATACACCTCCGCATATGCAACTAAATCATACGGCAGCTGTTTTTTCCCTTATGCGTGTGTCCCTGCATGCGTTCCTTATTATTGTTACTATTTTCCAAAGCTCACATTTCACTCGCTCCACACAATAGGGGGCGCTGCTCGATGTGTGCTGGTGTACAGTAACCGGCAGCAGCCAGTGACAAACGTACCACACGAGACGGAGAGCGTAAATCCTAAGAAAACATATCCCTTTACCGTAAGGAAAACATTGTACACACACGTAAGACGTACGAGATCGGCCCATCCATGCCGAGATGCTCGAATGCTCCGCCGGATGCGTATGCGTCCCAAGGGAAAAGCTCCGGTGCCACCGAGACACAATGAAAACAAAGCATTATGTTTGCAAATAGAGTGCATTGTCGTCCTTGGTTAAGCTTAACGGGGCACCAACCGTTCTGTCCGGGGATGCGTAGCCTGGATTAGGTTGATTAGGTTGGTTTTGTGGTTGTTGCCCGTAGCTCACACGTTCGCTCTGTTTTGAATACTCATTTTCCGCTGATCCGGCTAGACTTTTCTCACTTGGAGGTAACGTTGAAGCGTTGGTGCGTTCAGTCGTATTCAGCGAAAGAGCCTTTTTATTGTGGCGATAAATTGTACGAATTGGGTCAAATGTTTTTCTGAGGAACAAACTTAATAATAGTTGCAATCTTGGTAAATCACTAATACACGAAAAAATGTAAGTAAACTACGCGCACATCTTTACCGTCTCTGCGCTGACTGTAACGTAATGTTTATGCTGTTATGTTAAAGGATTTGCCTAATCCGTGCCCGGTCTGCTCTAGATTATGATCTGTTTTCTTTTCCTTGTCCTCGTTGCCCTGGTGTGCCATCTTTCGGGACGCATCCTTCTTTTGTGTCTTGCGATAGGTGCTTGATTTTCGCAGCACCGCCATTGTCCGATTTCTTGGAGACTTGGACCAAAGTAATAGATACGCATCGATGTGTATTTTGCTGTTCGTTCCTGCAAAGCCACATGTCTCGCTAATCCCCCAAAGGATGTGAACCAGATTTGCAAACGGCACACATGCATGAGAGGAAACAAATGAGGTCGGCGTGCTAAAAAGCTCTTCATGTACCATTATTTTGTATCGGTCAATTTAGTTTGCTGCTTTGTCTGCTTAATGCAAACCTTTTTTTGTGGTCTCGTCGGACGATGAAAAAGAGTATTAAAAAAGCTGTGAAACCACTTGAAGTTGTTGGTTTTTTATGCGGCAATGAATGGGCGAGTGTGAAAGAAAGCAAGTCTAGGAATTTGTGAAAGGATCTGCACCACATGTCTTCCAGCAGCGAGTGGAATTAGCATGTTTGTCTCGATCGGTTACGATAAACTTGGGCGATGAACCTCTTGAACAATAAGAATGTTCATACGGAACGACACTTGCAGCTGCACAAAACGGCTAATGGTCAAAAGTACAGCGCAGCATAGATTGTCCATTTCGAGGGCGATTTCGTGCTACCGTACTGTGTCTGCTTATGCTCCTTTATTAGCCCGCTAACAGAGGTTGTGTGGCTGGTAAAATAATCGGGTTGTGTTTATCGCCTGTCGCCTCGACACAATTAGAAAACTGGCCGTATTTACTCGGAAATCATGGCAACAAATTGGCCCTAATCCCATTGCTTGCGTTTCGCCCGATGCGAGGGGAGTAACACGGGGTTTGGTGATGCTAGAAGAAACATTTTAGGCGAGCGCAAAATGTATGTCCTTCCATGGGAAACATGTTGTACCGTTTGCAAGCTGCATCCCTTTCGTTAGGCGAACTATGACACTACACAATGACCATTAACACGGCACGGACAAAAAGAAAGAAACAGTAACCGAGATGCGTGATTAGAACTGCACAAACAAAACCGGGAATCGAAGGGACAAACGAGTTAATAATGGGAAAAACCAGTTTTATTCGATTTGTTGATTGTTGTTTAGGTGACAGGATTGTGGGTGGGTGAATGTTTGTGAATGATGAATTTTTCTCATGATGCTGATTCTTACTCTTTCGTGAGTGCGTTATGTTTGCATTGGCAAGTAAATTGGCTTCGGTGCACAAATAAGAACGGTTCGATGTTTGAGGGAATTGATTTGTGCAGTTAGACCGTTTTTAATTAGCCGAGAGTTGGTTTTAATATCCGTGAAATTGTGTAGGGATATTTAGTAAAGCCTTTTCGTGTGTTACACGAATTCAAGAATTTAGAATTTTCGTGTGTAGAATTAAAAATTTCAACGGTGATTTTTTGTAATCTGAAAAAAACAAAAAAATATTAGTTTTGAATATGCTATGTAACATACATGAAAGTTTTTAATCCTATAATATTTATCTGATTCATAATTTTATCGACTTTATGAAAATTTACTCATGAGAGTTCGATTACCCTTGAGACTAGAATAGAAAATATTTTACGAGACAGTAAACCATTTGTGCAAATTTTTAATAAACATGAACTGCACAAACAGCTTGAGAGTTTTTGCTGTAATCCTCTACCAAACACGAAATTTGTAAAAGTGCATGACAATATTGTAATCCTTTCGGGTAATCTCGTCTAGATTGAGTCTCGCGTAACGGTTGACATACACACGAAACGTAGAAAAAGCTACAAAAGAGCGAGTAACAAAAATAAAAAAAAAAATACAAAACAGCACATACATACGAATGGCTCTGCCCAAGAAGCTTTAATTAAATCCGTATAATTGAATTTTCGAGTGCACTTGCCGGATGCTGTAATACGCGCTTATTAAAGATGACTCCCACTGCATAGGTTGGGCGCATAGGATGGATGGTGGTCCCAAGCTTTGACCTATTGCTACTCTCCGTTCGTCGCTTTCCCATTAACAAACCGGGACGAACGAATAGAGAAAAAGTAATTATAGAGAAGAATATGCATAGAGTAGGAAAATGATATTAGCTGGTAGCTGTCGTGAGTGGATTTAACTTTCAATATAAAACTTTCATCGCACATGTACCGCACGGTGCCACACACAGCATTACCCACACGTGATCACATGACGTGAACGCGAATGGATCATCTTAGTTGAAGATATCACATATGTATATATTGTTTTATGAAGCACATTTTAAGCACTTAACATGAATGCAGCCATATCGTGAAGATGCCATCTTGAGAATGGTTTAAATGGGCAATTTTAATGGATATCTTTTTTACATTTTTAATGTCTGTGTGGCATTATCTCACAATTTAAATATGTATAAAACATTGCAAAGACTTAATGTAAGGCTTACTTTCGCTAGACAAAGGGAAAATTAAATTGAGTGATTGTATGAAACATTTTCCTTCAATAAACATTTACATTAAAAGATTTTTTATTGCCCTTCTGCATACGATTCGGTGCATCCCATAGTAAAGGGAGTTTTCTCCCTTAATCTTCCCCGATTCGAACAATTGTCACAAGCAACCCAATCGATCCAAAGGGGTAGCATGCTTCGGTTCCACGGTACGGCCGCGTGTGTCACATTGCCGAGATTGGCTTCCGAAATCGAAACGATAATATTTACTGTCCAAACACCGGCACCACCACGGTTGGCACGGATGCGTGCGAACGCAAAAGCCACAAATAACTTTACAAAAATCAATTTAATACAAAACTGATTTACTCTATTTTCGCCCACACAACCTAGGGCAATGCAGGGCTCGTCCCCTACGACCAGGCCGGCCGTCGTTTGGTACAACCGGGCTGGGCATTTCCCGTTGGCAGGCAGGCAGACAGACAGAATCCTCTTCAATTGCGCTCTGGTTCGGAGCTCAGCATACAGAAGTCCTTGAAAGCGGTTTGCATGATCCTGGCAACGTGTCCCCGCGGCTGTATGGGTACGGGTTGATGGAGCAAAAGGGCTTTCTACGCTCCAGATAAAGCGCAAAGCAGCGGACAGGAACAGCATCGAACGAATCGCTGGATTTGCAATGGCAAAAGCAAAATAAAAGCAAAAAAAAGTAGAATGTCAATCGGCGACAGTCGCTACGTTGTTGATTTTTGTTTGTTTATTCACCCGACGAACCGGCAAAGGGACATACGGTTTTGCAATGCGCACACATACACATACACAATCCCATATCGATACGTCTCGAAACAGGGGGGAAATCACGGAAAACGGGCAGGAAAAGGACATTTCTCTGCCAGCGCTCGAAGGCACCGGCGACTTGAAATTCTTCGCCTCATCACAACGCCACAAGGTGCTCGGGGAAAAATGGTCGGGAAAAGTCGTGTCAGTCAGGCAGAAAGTTTATTGAATTTAATTTACTCCGTACCTCCGCCCTACGTTGGTCATCCGTTAGATAGGCACCTCGGGGACAAACCAATTCTACCGTGTACATTGTTTCGGGCGCGTGGCACCGTTCCGTGCGAGCTGCGAATGCTCTTTTTTTCCTTTTCGGTATGAAATGGAAATCTAAACGGTAAACAAAACAACCTACCGAAAAACTAAAACTAAAGCCCAATCGTGCCAGTACGGATTTGTCCCATTTTATTGGAGATTTTCGTAGCGGCACTGGGAGGTTAGGGTATTTTTTTTTACTCTTTCCCTAACACAGCCTAGAACACCATTGCCAGTGCACATCGTACGTTGGCCAGCGTTGGCACACATGAAACACATAAATGATATTAACAGTATAGAATAAATAAAACTTTATCGATATCCTAGCCCGAAGGCATAATAACCGTTTTCTATTGGCTGGGAAAAGTTGGTTCGAGGACACAGTTTTTTGTTGCTGTGTGTTGCCTTCCCTCCGGTAGATCGGTTGTGGAAAAGATTTTCCACATTCGTGTGTATGTGGGTGTCTGTGTGTGTCGGAAAGTGGTGCGGCAAGTGTTTGAAATTATGGGCCCTGGTGCTGTTGTTAGTCTTCTAAGCCTGTTGGTCTGTTTAGGACAGGGTATAAGAGGTACGATAAGTAGCTAATTACCCATAATTACAATTAAAAATTGTTAATATAACTTTTTTTAATGTTAATTTTTATTCCAAATAAAAACTTGTATGAGAGTTTGAAATATTTTTCATTCAATAATACTTATTGGCGAGCTCATATTAAAACTCTTCAAAAAAGTAAGTTTCCACAGCTAACCGTAATTAATATTGAATTACTTCTCGCTTGTATTCGCACTTAAATCGGGTGTAATAAATTCCTTAACCAGCTCACCAAAAGAACCTACTTCCAGCAAACGCTTTATGAGCGTCGAAACGTTTCCAATAAAATTTAGATCAATAGTTCGAAACGTTCGTTTGAGTTGGCAAGTTTGATCAAACAAACCCCAAAGCGTACGGACGATATATGTGCATTTTCCAATTCGAACTTAAATTACACGTTCCATATGACCCGGCTGCTGTATATACCCTTACTTAGCGCCCAACCGCATCTCCTCCGGGAATGACCGTAATAAAGTTTATTAGAAAATTATTTTCTGTATATGTTTGATATTAGGTCGATTGTTGGTAGTTTCCATTTACCCGTTCGCTTTCAATCCGACAGGACTGGACAGCGTGTGGGAAAGAACAGCAACAGCGGGGTTTTGGGTACCGAGTGTACGGGAAGGTACAAATGGACACCAATAAAGGGGCCAAACAAGAATTGGGAATTTACTTGTGCGGTGTACGAATTGGAAGTTTATCGTTTCGTTTGCGACTGCGAACTTTGGTGGAGCTTGTTGGATGTTATCTGACCGGTTGGATTGTACTGTGCTTCTTGTTGTGTGGTTTGTAACTCGCCGGGACTCTTGGGATTGTAGATGATGGTGTGGTTCTTGGTATCCTTAAATTGGATCTTGTTTACATTGTAGAAACTTCGTCCGGTACGAGTTGGGTCGCTTTTGCGTTGAATGAAGGTTGATGGAACTTGCTATAAAAAAGGTAGTTTTACGTGCTGAGTTAATTGCTAATATTCTTAATCTTTTATAAAACGTTTTTTCGGTATCACATATGTAAGAATGGTCATGTACTTACATATATTACACCTAAAGAGAAGTAACTTTTAAGAGAGCACACCTTCATAAGATCGCGTCACATTTCCGCCCTTTGAAATGGAAGAACAAAGTGCTGTAACGGTAATGGCACGTGTCACATAATGATAGACAATTTGCTTTTCACCTTAAATGGCATCCTTCCCTCCTTTCTGTATCGGAAAATGTTGATCATTTTTAACGGTATGATGAGTGATTTTAAATTTCACTCACAAACGTTTCTGTCACGGCTTGGGTGTGAAAATGAATTTATTGATGCGTATAAAATGGCACATACTTTACATTGCGTAATGTGACAAAAGGAGCAACGAGTTTCGATGGAATGCAGACACTCTTTTTGGTGATTATGATCTAATAAATGAAGATAATTTTTTTTGCATATTTTTGGATTTTGTATGGTGTATAACTTTATTAATTAATTTATGACCCTTGGAATTTTGCAGATGGTTTGTGGTTCGATTAATTTATAATTTAAGGTCTTGTAATGTAATAAATGTCTTGTACATGGGAGCTGTGCTATAGGAAACTAATAAGTCTTTCAACAGTTTGAGGAAATTTCTCCACTCCAAAAACACCTCTGAGATATAAATTTTGTATAGAACTGTTTAGAAGGATTTTTGGCACTTTATTGTGGAAAGACAATGGAGGAGATTATCGAATTAGACTCCTACTCTTGTCATTCGAATGACTCCCGACTACCCAACCCTTAAAGTGCTTTTAGGTCTTTCACATAGACAGAGGACAGCAGGCCCAAGGCCGAGAAGATGTTGTGGCGCTTAATATGTAAGTAAGTAACTACTTGTACTCGTGGACTAATTGGGAGAGTTACGATAACAACGACGTCTATTGTATAACAAAATAGAGTTCTGTGGCCGGTATGTCATTAGAATGATTGTAGATATGTCATTAGATTGACACCGTAGAGCCCATAATGGTTTCTTAAGTCACATGAACAGCGCAGGTGTGGTAAACTCAAGTTTAAGTGAGTAGTTGTGAGTGAGTGACTTTAAGTAACAGTGATTAAATAATTGATTGTGAATTGCAGACCAAAATCGCTAACAGAAATTTTGATTTATTCCTATAAATTACATTATTTTGAAGTTTTTGAATAAAGTACTGTAAAGAGACATCATACATTAAAATTATTTTCCTATTTTCAATCTATCGCCGTAATTTATATAACTCTTTTCATTTTACTAACGATGATCATTTTAATTTCACTAAATCATTTCCACCAGCGATCCATTCCTAATTTCTCTTTTTTTGCTTTTTAAATATTCCCCATTTAGAGATTTATTATGATTCAATTGTAGACATTACGTAGTATTTGAGTTGTGGCGATTATGTGTTGTTTTCCTTTATTTGCAAATCTTTCTCCCATTCTAGCATTTATTGCATTTTCCTTCATTTCACACCGATGTGCGCACATACCCACTTCCGATTTGCCGTGCTCGTGTGCGCCGTCATTCGACGGCATAAGTGGAACCGATTATTGCTCATCTCCTATCTCGGTGAGCACGCTGGTGGTGAGCATTGCCATATTCCTGGGCACATTACCATCGATTGACGGCACTTTTCCGGTCGCGTAATCGTCCTCGAAGCCCTCCGAAACCTTACCACCCTTTGCGAGCTTAACGGATTGGCGCGATCCGTCCGTATCCTTACTGTCATCGAAATGTATCACGTTGGCTCGAATATAAAATGGAACGGGTTGTCGGTTCAAATCGAGACGTACGTCACGGTATTCGAGCACTGCCGTTCCATCCCAAGTCAAGTGGTGGTGGGGCAAACGGGTCGTTTGGGCATTCTTTTCTTGTTTCATTTTTTCGCTTCCCTTCTGATGCTCTTGTTTTCCGAACCGAATCGTTTCGTCTCGTTGGCCAAAGGATGGCATTCGGTGAACACCACACCAATACTGATGTTTTACCGTAAGGGATTTTTTTTAACAATGGCGCAGAAGTAGATGCTGCCTACCGATTCCAACGGGAAAGAAACAACAGCATTCAGACGGCAGCCGGCAAAAAGGAAATTGAAGATTTGTTCGCGATTTTCGATGATTGTGATTGAAAAGTTGATTGCCTTTTAAGACCGTTTGAGTGGAAGGATTCGGCCCACGAACGGGATCACGAGCGTGGTTGGTGGGTTGACGGGCAAATGGCCGAATGAGTGTTTTAGTACGCCCGGAAGACGAAATCGAATAAGTGATAATTGTGGGGTAGCATTATTGATATAGGTGGTTTGTGTTTGAGTTACAGACTCGCCGGGGATGAAATATGATTAAAATTTTAGCAATAGTAATTGTGCATGGTTTGGTGCTTGGTTTGACTTCGTGGTTACTTTCATTTTTCTTTTAATCAAATTCTTTTCCATTACATAATTTATTTTCAACACTTTTTTGTGGTTTGCCTGGTATAAATAAAGTTTAGATAAAAACCCAACTTTATTACATTCAAAAAAATGTAATTAATGCTTTTCGTATTACCATTACTTTGCGACTCACTGTAAATGAAAAAATGTTACTTTCCGGCAATTCATTTTTTTTTATTGAAAAAATAAGTACAATTTTTGATCGAAGAACAAATTAGTTTATTAGGAAAAATCTGTCATAAACATAACAAAAGAAAAGAAAAAATTGTAATAATAATGTCCTGTGATTACACGAAATGTGAAGCTTTTTAATGCAATAAATGCTAAACTGTACCAAGTGGTTCTTCGAGAGAAAGAGAAACGGAAGAGATAAAACTTTGTTAGTTTTTCACGATCATAAATGGTATGACGAATGAAGCAAATGTTAGTGAAAATCATATTGTACTAGCAGCATCAGCAGCAAAGTAAACTATCCTGTTTCGTTTGACAAATTGCACCTGTATAAATTAACACCAGCTGATCGGCAATCATTACTCCGCACATCCGTAGCTGTGTGTGTTGGTGTTAACTGTTTGCAATCTATCGCCACTAAAGTACGCATCGGGCCAAGCATTTCCATCGGGTACGCTGTCCAATCAAAGCCCAGCATCAATCTGCGCATGTCCTGCCGAATGGGGATATCGTAGCACCCCTTACTTGCGGCTGTGCTCGAAAGTTAAGAAAGTTAATGCGAAACGCAGTCCGGAACGATGGTTTTATTTGACGTCATTTTCCAAAAAGACCTTACGCTAAGATTCTGGTACGATGGTCGTTGTACAGCGGTTCAAGAAAGGGTTGCGGTTTATGGGTCTAACCGCAAGCCTAACGCTGCTGTGCCAAAACAATGTAAATTAATCCGATTCCATGCTTCGTTTGTGGCGAAGATCATTATTAGTCTTATCATTAGTGTCAACCGGGTCGAAGCGATAGGGGCTATGTACCGAGGAGGATTGGACTTTCCAAATTAGTGCTGCTGCTGCTGCGGTTAAGCAGGAAGTTTCCCTGATCTTGCTGTCGTCATATGACGGATCAGATTTGCCCTCGAAGCAATCATTCGTCAGCTCGGAAATCTATTTTCGCACCAATGAAAACAAAGGATTACCTCTGGCTGGTTGAATAGAGTAGCGAGGTCAGCAGCAGCCACATTAGCTGGGCACCTCCTCAACGATACCTTCATGCTTACAAATGTTTAAAATTCAACAAGCAAATCATCCGTTAGGTTTGTGAATGAATGAATCTTAACCCTATACCTTTGGGTTGAATCTCCAGAAAAACAAGCCTTACCCCCGATTGACGTTCATCGATCGAAAGATCATCGAGGATCGACGGAAGGAATAACAAAACCACAGCTAAGCACGGTCATAAAACTTTTTCATAACCTTCTGCCTCCAAACGTTGGTATTTCGTTTGTGGTGTGGCTTGTAGCAAAACTTTGTTTGGCCTACGCCCGGTGCCTTCTGGTCTAAATAGTTGTAATCTTTTTGTTTTGACTACTTCCTCTTCTGTTCCATTTCACCAACCCCTCGGTAACCCCTTGGAAACCGTCTCAGGTGAGGATGTTGGTACCCAGCCCTACACACTGGTTGCACCAGACGGGACAGTAAGGTTACGTTCGCTTATTCGTCGGGATTTCGCGATTGGCCTTGGTCGCGACGTTCTACACGCTGTCTTTGGATGTTGCTGAATGGAACGGTTCAGCACTTCTGCTCTAACCGTACCAGGGTGCCTGTTCGGACAGGTCGAAAATTGAGTGGGGATTTTACGGGATCAACTCACACTATGAAGGTAGTGTTGGAGAGAGAGTTAAGTGTACCTTAGCTTTTGATGAATGAAGAACAACGAGCCAAACAAAGGGTACACAAGCTGACCATCGTCCGTAACCCTTTACCGTGTTCTTCAAGACGGGGTCTTGGCCTGTAAATGGCCTTTTTGTTGTTTTTTCCCCTCTCATCCACAGACCATTTGAATTAGTCGTCATCTTGTGCCTGGTTTTCATCTTGCGAAACACTACCAAAAAGGAAGGTGGTACGTACCCAACCACACCCTTTGTTGCGATCCTTAATTGCGGGAAACTTACATACTGTCTTCTCAAAGATCTTAGTTCGGAAAAAGTTTTGCTACCCGTGGAAATGAATGGTGGTATTGCTATTAAAATGTTTAATAGTGTCCAAACATGACTATGTTAAAGAGAGTGCTAAAATAAATTGGTAATTTCCGCACTAATGTTTGATACTTAAGAAACAACGCTTCAATTATGTTTTGGTGTTTAAAATTTAAATTGTTAAAGTACCAAATTAAATACACATATTCAAAATTGTTTTAATGATGGTTATTTGCATTTTTTATGTTTTTTTGTAATAAGTAATTTATTAACTTAAATGAAATAATTTAAAATAAGCAATCTCTGTACTAAATTCATTTTGTATGTATTTTATTAGACCAATATTTATCAATCATTAGATAATTTTAATATGTTTCCCCAAATAATATTACTACCGAAATTTGTAAATGATTAACGTTCGTAAATAAACTACCCATAAGATTGGTTTTATTTAGGTCCCATTTGTAACAATTGCAAACTAACGCAAAGGGGCCTATTAGCTCAACATTAGGCTTTTGGCACACACTTGTTGTGTGTGCCTTCCTCCAATCACGCGCGCCTTCGGATCCGGCTGCCATGCTCCAGTGCCACCTCCTCCACGGACGCGATTCTCTTTCCAGCTGGTCACCATGTCAACGTGCAGCGTCCATTCGTGGGATACTTTCACGCGCCTCAAGCACACCCCCGGCCAAAGGGAAGGGATGATGAATGAAACGCGTATGGCTGTGGTGGGAAACGACTCTACCTGTCCAGCTGTGGGAACGGGACGACACCAGTCACATAGGCACCCCCTGTTCATGGGAATTGAGGTAGCGAAGAAAACTACCCCTGTTTTTGGAACAGTGCGTTCTCTTTTCATTCCGATTTTCCACTTCTACCCTGTGGCATGCGCACTAGATCACGTCAGGGGTTTTGCAGTAGCTGTGTGTTTGTATATGTGTGTATGGGAGGGTTACCCTGTTCCCAAAGGCTCCTAAGTTCCATAATGCAACGGTGTTTGTAACAGCTCGTAGGGAGGGAAACTCTATTTGGAATGTTTTTAATATTTATTCGACGGGTTCACACTGTTCGACGTTCACTTCTAGGCAGACATTCGAGCAGATCACTTCGGGCGTTAGTGAAGTAGGCAGATGACGGTTGGTTGGTTGTGGTTTATGATTTATGATAATGATCGGAACAGAACAGTGCTGGATGTGATTACGTGAAAAGATTGTATTGAAACATTTAAAAATACGAATTTGTGCAAATTAAAAACAGAACGTGATTATAACGACTAATGAAGTGATCGTGCGTGTGCAACTTGTTTGCTCAAAAAAGTGTGTAAAGTGATAAAACTGTACAAGTGACTGGTTTAACTTGCAAAAAAACTCACCTAGAAACGCATTTAAAATTTATTTCATTAAAAGCAAAAAAGTAAAAGCTACAAAAAGACTACGATCTTCCATTTAATAGTGTTGTGTGAAGTGTAGTGTATTGGAACCATTCATTCAACAACTGTTGAATCAATGTTGAAAATGATGTCCGGAGCTGTGCACGCCGAATGCGTCATCCGCGCACCGCCACAGAGCAGCGCAATATCGAAGCCGAGAGCTGTCTACAGTATAGATCAAATTCTGGGCAATCATCACCATACGCGAAGGACTAATGGCACCAGCAACAACAACAATAACAACAGTCTTACGATTAACAACAACAATAATAGTCTCGGTATGTTACTTTCGTTTTCTTCTCTGTTTGTTAGTAGCCCGTAAGGTATGGCAGAGTCCCGATTTTATCGCGTGTATGTGAACGATCACTACGTCGTGGTAGGCGTTACACCCTTAAACGTTTCGGCTTATGCAGCGGCGAATTCACCTCAATGAGTGTCATTTAATTTCACTTTTTTCCCTCCCGAAACGATGGGAACCGAAACATTTGGTCCGGGTAATTGAGTATCGATAATCTAATAAATCAATTAATGCCAGAACCCAACGATCAGACACATTGTGTTGTGGGGTTGGGAATTTCGAACGAACATTAACAGACAGTACAAAGTGGTGCCGGAATTAGGGAAGAAATCGTGTTATTCATGGCAAAGAATTGGTGTAAATGGTGCACATTTACTTACAAGCATCATATTGTATCGGACGACCCGAACGCAAATGAGACATTCACATGAATTCCACTTCCTGAAGGGGGTTGACACGATCAAAAAACCTACACCTGTGTTTTCGGCGTAGAAAACCAGGAACCCCTGTTTTTTGGTTGGGGTTGCTTTATTGAACATCATTAGCGAGTTTCGGACGGGAAAGAAGCGATGGAGTGAAAGGGTAGTCGCCCTCAAGATGGGTCGCCGACAGATGATAAATAACATGTGCCCTTGTGAGCCTCCCCCCTCAATCAGCAGATGTTTATTTGTACCACGAGAAAGAATATCCTTGTGCTTTTTGTTGTTGGAACACAATAATCAAATGATAATAGCTATTTATGTTGGAAATGGATTCCCAACGAATGGGAGTTTTGTTTGGATATAAATATAAGAAATCAATCTACGCCTGTGAGTTGGTGTTGGTGATAATATTTCTTTGCAGTCGTGGTACATTAATATGAAATATTGTTAAACAAAAATGGAATGTCCTCATTACATTCCAACCGGAAACACAAATCCAGCTTGTCTTGTTTGTGGAACCATTCGAAGGAAATAGGCTAGTTTCCTGTCATAAAAGTCGAATCTTGGTTGACGGTTTTTCTATTTTCTCGATCTATGCAGTGTCATAAACATGTTTCCTGTCCCGATTGGCGTTAGGCACAATGTAAACCATTATGTTGCCCATAATAAGGTCAGCATCCGTGCTCAATCCGTTTACTATGCGTTGGTGAATCGATTACCCAACGGTCAAACTTAAGTGTTGGCCACTCACTTCGGAAACCTCGGTGAAGAGGGCCATAAAACAATTTGCTCTAATCGCTTACCTGTGTCGTGCTAGGATCAAGGCAGAAGATCACCCATAAGAAAGTAAGTTTTAGTACAGCTTAGCGGAGCACACTCTTGTTATTGTTACGGCTAATATGCCTTTCCTTGGTCAATTTGGAACGATGGCTCCAGCATGGCCGGTAATACCTTGTCTCGTACATATTTACCACACACTCAAACCCTTTGGACGCGTTAAATCTCGCCCAAAGTCCTCACATCACACCGTCAAAGGTTAAGTACCTGTGGGAGCGGGAGTACTGCACGATGCGTGGATTAATTAGGATTTTGTGGTTACCTTTTTTGCTTCTCTTTCCACTTTCTTTGGTACGTTCTGGTTGGAAACACCATTTGGGAGGGATATCCTGGGCAGGTTTTATGAATCCATCCTTTCGTTTTCCTTCTTGCGATCTCACTTTTTCGGGCGTTATTACTTCTCCAAACAAACCATAAAATTTTGTACCGTTGCTTCCTACAGTAAGGATACAGTAAGAAGCACAGTTTTTGAAGGTGTTAGCAAACGGCACCATTTGCTTGTGCGACAAAAAATATCTTCAACCTTTTTCACACATGAACATTTTCCGATGACGCACACATGCGACTATTAGCATTGATTTTCAATCGTTTAGTTCCATTTCATCATTAATAGAAATTTAGAAAGAAAATTGCAAAGATTCTTTTAACGATTTCCAACAAAAAATTGCCATAATTGGAACTCGCGAATGAAAAAAACAGATTTTATCGTTAATTGGTCTGCGGTGACGAGCATTATTCGTCACTTCGCTCCATCAGTCGGGATATGCGTAGTATTTATTGAAATATCCAGATGGCAAACGGAGAGATCGACGGCTAGCACAGCACGAAAATAGATGCTATTTTTGGTGGGAAAATAGAAGGAATCGAGATACTCGCTTTTCTTTTTTCCTTCTCTCCTATTGATTGCTAATGCTACACGTGTGTGTTCCATTTCGTTTGATCCTACGCACTTGCTGAAAGATTGATGTTGAAGTCGTATCTATCACGGAGCGAGTGATGTTATCGTTAGAAAAAAAAAGTGTCCGGATAGGTCCTGTCACCTAACTTGCATGCCTTGCGGGTAACCAACGAAAAATCGCCCCACCAAACGAGTCACATATTTATATTTGGTTCCGGTACGTCAAACCGATCCCTCAAACCCGGCTTTCCCGGGGGTTCTGGTTTCGTGAGCATTCCACATCACAAGAATCCTTTGGTGCTGTTGCTTTTTGCACCTGAACGGAAATTGTGCACATCAAAACCGGCCATTGAAATATGATTCGTGACAGTGAGTGCTTTATTTTTTTTTTTTTTGAGGGACTAAAAGTACCTGATTGAATTATAACGTTGTGCAAACTTATCGTTATAAATTCGATTTCGTGAGCATGTAGCTGTTTCCCGATTGACACCGGTTAATACGTTTGTAGGGAAGTATTTTTTTGTTGTATCGATGCGACTCGTTAATGTGCGTCGCATTATGGGGGAGGATACTTTTTTCTTTCCGTTTTCACGTCTGCCTGTATGCAATGCTGTCCATCATTTGCCCTCACTCGCCCATAACCCCGGAGGTGGTGAATTTTAATATACTCACAATTAGGGGCTCACACAACGCAGCGGGTGGGCCCACACAGAACGATACGTCCCGGAACAACCGGGGACGCAAATTATGTCACCGAATGCTGCCGATGAGCATGAGGACGATAATGTTGTCGCTGGTTGTTTGAAGGATAATGTTGAAAATGTGAGTTGGTGGTGGAGAGCATTCATTTTTGTCAGGATGTAAGGAAAGAAGCCGAAGGGTGCACACACGCATATGCGGACGATCGCTCAAGCACAATCCATATCAGCCTCGTTGACAATGTTTGCACGAGTTGTTAAGCGGTTTATTGTTAATAAAAACTGGTCCCACCGTGTGCACCGTGGGTCGGTGGGTCGGTTTGCATTATTATTTGTCGTACCGTTTCGGTCCGTTGTTTGGCTTTCGGGTTCGTCGCTTGTTTCTTTTTTTTTTGTTCGTGGTGTATGGCATGCCCATTGAGTATAATGGTTGTTGTTTGCTGGCGCGAGGGTGATTTTGCATGATATAATGTGCTCTCAACTATTTAATTTGCACGGATTCAAAAGGCAACCTTGATGGGGATGCCACACCAGTGTCAACGAGTACTTTAGCTCAAAACCATCCTTCCCACCGGTAGGGATATTTATTTTTCTCTTGATGTACCTTTTTATTCACACACAATGTTTCAATTCTCTCACAGGTTTTCCTGCTAAGCACCACCCTTTGTTGTTCAGTCTTTATGTAAATTTGGAAAATTTGATACAAATAAATTTTGATAGCAATATAGCACAATCAAAAAGCTACAAGTCATAAAAAAGTTACCTATTTAATGCTTTATTGCGATTTTCCACTCCCTTGCTGGATCAGTAACGTGGGCTTAGATGTAAAAAAATGTCTGTTCCAATTGTGGCAACTGCGCAAAAAATAGTGCCAAAATTGCAAAACTCGATGAAGGAAGAAAAGAAAATAAATCCAACGCACAGACACGCCGGGATGGGCCATTTTTCAATTCATCCCTCACTAAACACTCTCCTCCCAAACCTCCGTGATACCAGAACCCCTAGAACCGCTTGAGGAAATAATAAATCTCACTCAAAAAAGAAAAATGAACGAGTCGCCTCTCAGCTTCGTTTCTTGCTCTGTTCATTTGATTGGCCAATTGCGGGATTTTGGGTGCAAAAACGGTGTACAAAAAAATAGCCAGAATCGAAAAGCGAATCCTAGCGTTTAAAAGAATTTTGGACAAAACGAGAACCAAAACTAGCAAAAATCCCCATACACACACGCACTCACGACAGGAACAGGAAAGCACATCCGAAGGATTAAGGATGCTCGAAACCATTCGCCCCATGGAGGCCCCAAAAAAGCGTCTCCCCAAACGTATGCAACGAATGGATGATGGAAACTGAATGGGGGAACATTCGGGCCTCTTCCCCAGCCCTCGTTTGCTGTTGCTTGGAAAGGATGATGATTATTTAATTGGTGCATTCATACGGTCAGGTCCCGAAACACGTACTACACCGAGGCAGACCCGCTTTTCGATGTCGTCCGGCGCATTGCTTTCTTTCTTTTTATTGTTTTTGTTTGAATCATTCAGTGAACGGTCCTTGTGTACATGTACGGTACCACGACAAAAGCAAACGCTATATAGAGACCGTTTTGACGCTGCCCCAATCCATTTCAGGGGGAAAATGGAATGGAAAACCGATTCGATAGGCTTCAAAGTGCATGCATGCTAAATTTGGCACAGTGCGTGGTAGAAACTCATTTTAAAAATGTTTTATTATTTTTGTATTTGCCTTCGAGCTAAACTGTGCGCAGTATACTACCGTCTGCGGTCCCTACGGTCCGGTCAGTACATGTGGAAAGACACGAAACTCTTTTGGACGTACGAAATAAACGAAATTTCGAAAGGAAATTACACTTTTTTGTATGGAAACGTCTCTCTATCGCCGGTACAATGGGAATGATTTGGTTTGACAATTTGTGTGGTTTAATTTTGATTTTTGCTTATTATAATGTTTCGTTTTTTTTACTTCGTTGGGTTTGACAGATCAGGAAAACTCGCTCAAACGCGAAGTGGAGGTGCATGATGGGGTTGGCGGCGATGTGGACAACGATGATGAGCTACCGATCATGGGTGATATCGATCCGATGGATAACGATCCGAACGATATGGGCCGTCCGAGAAAAATTAGAAGGTAAGAGGATAAAACAAATATTTTATAACGATTTTAAGAGAAATTTTACTAAAACAGTCTTGGTGACATTCGTTTTTTTTCTTAGATCTCGGACAACGTTTACCACGTATCAGCTGCACCAGCTGGAACGGGCGTTCGAGAAAACGCAGTATCCGGATGTGTTCACCAGGGAAGAGCTGGCGATGCGGTTAGACCTTAGCGAAGCGCGTGTACAGGTAGGTTGTTCAACAATTCAGCCATTCCGTGGCCCTAACCGGTAGTTGCCCACAGACACCATCGTCCGCACCACTTAGCTTAGTTAAATAATCGATTGCCATGGTCCGAAATGGATGGCCAAGCGAGGCGGGCGTATGGGTTTTCCCTCCCTATTGCCGAAAGCTCATTACGCAGTGTGTTTAATGGTGTGGTTCTGCTCGATGCTCAAGGTGTACCATGCCCTGCAGGAAGTGCAACAAACGCCACGGCCAGACATTATTAGTCACTAATTGGTCTAACACATCGATACAAACGACGGTTGGTGTGACAGTGGAGATTTATGTAAATGGTTTGGAATGTTTTACTGTCGCGGTCTCTTTTTTTTCAAAACTACAGCAAAAGAGCGTCCTTTTCCCCTATTTGCAAAAAAAAAACACACACATAATTAATGCGTGTGTTGAGCTTTGCATTACATATTCCATATCCAGTTTGTAATATGATAATTGTGCTTGAAACCTCAAATTACAATCGCAGTTTTGTTCGAATGAATGAGTTAACAGAACAAAAAAAATGAAACAGGTCACACGCACTTCATTCCTTCTATTTGGCAAACAAATTCAGTGCTCTTTTGGGTTTGTTAGCGGTTTTTTTTAAATTCAATTCTACAATTAAGGTAGAAGAAACTTTATTCACGTACGCGCAACACCACACAATTTCGTGTTTTCTTCCAAAGGGTTTCACCAAAAAGGGATTGTTTGTGTCATTCGGAGCGTTCCTTGCGCACATCGTCCAATGTTTGCCCTGTTGCAATGTGGCGTAACGCGAAATCGGTCGTGTGGATCGTTCGGGATTGCGCAAATCCGCGCACTACCACCAAAACACATCGTTTCAGGGCGGAAGCGCGAGAGCGAAGGGATGATACGCACGTTAAAGAGGGTTTGAATTTGCTTTTTGCCTCAATTCTGGCATTTCTTGCTGCTAATCCTGAGCGGTGTAAGCAACAATCCTGCGGGAATCCTATAGCCTGTGTGTAATTGAAACCGCTTCCTTTTTCTCCCTTTCCGGGACGCGGACGTTACCCAACAAACCCCCTGTTGGAAGCTGGCTTATGGATTTGTCAACCCTCTTGGGTTGAATAACATGAATGTGTGTTGTTCCCCGTTCCGTCGTCGTCCTCGTTTCCCTCTCGGGATAATGAGCGAACACGCATCGGTGTACTGACCGTACCAAAGGCCCATTGTGACGATCGCTATTAATCGCTTTTAATAAACTTATAATAAACATTTTTCACATCACATTCCCATTGCCTTGGCGGTTCTTGGCGCGGAGTGTGGAAAACACTCCCGTTTGACATTTGACGTTGCTCCCAAGAGGGATGTATTTTCCTTGCAGCCTAGCTGTGTAAGTGTGTGAGAGATATGTAAAAATAATGGTGAGAACATGATTTATTAGGGTAGGGAATAGCAGGCACACAGCCAGCCTTCCGTTCCGTCCGGTGTGACTGCGATTAGCATAAATTTGTTCGCTAATTAGTAGGAAACCGATTCTTCGGATCCGATTGCTTCCGCAGCACCACCGGAACAAGCGGGGAATGTTTGGAGACATGTTTCGCAGGCAGGGAATTTGTGTATGGAAGAGGAAAAGTGAAAAAAAACCGGTAGCAAATAGAGATGTTGTTGTCCGCCAGTCAACCGCACATAAATTGCATTATCCACTCTACCTTCTTGCCGAGCGAAAGAAGAAAGATATACGGCGATAATGTTGAAAAGTATTACTCATCATCAGGGTGATAGTCAACCTGGCCATATTTAATTGCGGCAGTGAATTGTTTGTTAAAATGTTTTCGCTTGATTAGCTCACTGCAGACATGAATGTTAGGCGAACATGGAATCATTAATAGGATCATTAACCGTTTGGATGGGATTTTACACGGATTATACTAATGTAAACCATCAGCCAAATGCAACACACCGAACCCATCCCTGTGAGTGGTTCTGTTCTCGCGAAGCTGTCACGATCGAAATAAAAAGGAAGGAAAAGAAAAACCGTTCAAAAACCGGGTTTTTCACCCACTGTCGGTGACAGAACCGACGTAGGGCCGCCATCGTGTTATTGTGATAGGTTTATATAATTGGCAACAATTTGCAACTTACGCTCGATGGGCATTGCCACAATGGGACACGATGGGCCACGGTGATGGTTAAATGGACCCATTAATGGGGGTTTTCCCCAACGCCTCTCTCCACACGACGATATGGACTAATTGCAGTGCAAAATTGCATTCAATTAAATCATCCAAATCGGTACGTTGCAGCAAAATGAAAGTTTTTACCAGCGATTTTGCTTCCGAACCACACCCCCCTCCCACCCCCTCTTTCTTTGGGACGGGTGTGACTGTGAAAGCTGCGCTAATTAAATCAGGCTTCAGCGTTTAAGCTGTTGGCAGTAAGGAAAGCCACCGTGTACCCGGACGGTACATTAATTGCAATTATGTGCTATTAAATTTAGATTTCACATCCAACACGTCGTTGCGATTGGCTGAAGAGGAAAATGGACCGAGTGGGAAAAATGATAACCCGCCCAGCCCCTCTACGAAGTGCTAAGGATGCTTTCGATGTTGCGAGCAGCTCGTTTTAGTGTGTGCCGGGTGTTACGATGCGTCACCATTTGTCGCCCCACCTTGCGACTTTATTTACAACGTTTTGGGCTAATTTTCTTCCATCTCGGATATCCGTCGTTTATGCTCTCCTGGTGGCTCTTGGGATGGAGAATTGATGGACAAACGAGAGCGCCGTCAACTGAATGGAGCGAATTACGCGAATGCATTAGCTCACTTTCCGGTCGCCCGCTAACAGCATCCTGTTCGGCACATGGACCAGCGGTGAGGTGATACGGAGGTACCGATCAAGCCCAACAACACAATAGATAATCGTTCTGCTGCTCTTCCCGTGTTCCGCACGTGCGCCTTCTTCTCCGGCGAGGTGAAAAAATGTACGCGACGCAGGATGGGAACGATAAAAATACGTTTAATTGAAATGTAACAACATAACCGTCGTGTGGGCAACTTTCGCATACAGTTTCGTTTTGTCCTCGCGGGCTGGAAAATTGTTTTGGGTACGTGTAAGTTTTCCCTCCGCACGAACGAAACCGATCCTTTGTGCAACCCGGGCTTCGGCATCGGGGCTGGTGCGTTGATAGACCGTTAACGACGTGGTGGAAAAACTCAAAAAATCAAACGATGTCAATTACATCGGATTTAATGAGCTTAAAAATGGGCCGATCGGTTTGTTGCCGCATTTGAAAGGGACGATTGAAACTTGTACGCCGTGTGCATGTGTTCACCCTATAGGACTTAACCCACCCCAAAAACCGTCCCATTTGCTCTGCAGGGCGTTAGGGAGTCTTAGTCAAATTGAGTTTCACTTTCTATATTATCTGAATGAAAATGGTTCTTTTTCACACTGCTGGTCAGTTGTATAAGACTGCAGTATAAAACTATTATTTTGTTTTATATATATTCTGATACCATTGACAGTGTAATAAGTTAAATGTAACATTTCTATTAGATTTTTACTGACAATTATTACTGAATAATTTAATTAATTATAAAGACATAATATTGAAACATATTCGAGTTGTAACAGTAGTATCCGATAAGTCACAAAATTCATCTTAACTTTTTAATAATGTTTTAAGATGCGTTCCAATTTTACTCGACAGACTTCGTGTTTTGTATGATTTTAAACGCCATTCCTAGGTTTTGGGTACGGTTTCTTAAATTTTATTCTGGAATTTATTGGTATTGTATATTATCTCATTGCAATAATTTGATTTTCGATTATCTTTTACTAAACTGTATTTTTATGCTTTTCTTTTTTAATTAAATCTAATCAACAATATAGCGCAATACAAAGTTTGTTTGTCATGCCATTGTGCCATTAACAAATACGCTTATTTAAATGACCAGCACTGTATATGTTTGAGTATACAAAAAATAACAGCTTGTTCTGTGGGAAGCTTACACTGATTCCTTTCGTCATCAAATTGACCCTTTTGGAAACAAATTGACAGTGTGGAACTGTGAAGATAAAACAACACTTGCTCACAAACAATGCAAAACAGGGATAAAAAGAAACGTTGTACAACTATCTTTCCATCGTCACACTATCGCACACAGCAGGATCGTACGAAACAGATAAGCACGCGAGTCGTTATACTAGCGCAGGTTATGGCAACCATGGTAACTACACTTTGAAGTGGGTTACACTCTTTCCCTTTCGCAGATGATCGCGTTTTGTGTGACTAGTACTGATGTTTTTTCCCTTTTTCGGCCAACAAAACCTTGTAGGGTAGTGGTGCTGAACCAATTTGCCAAAAGAAAACTAACCATCGCTCGTGAACGTGGACAGGAGGGTTTAACAATTCAATCAGCAAAATTAATTTAATTCTCAATCCTATTTTAAGGTGAATTAAGATGAAATTTAGTTGTTGACTGCGCGGGGAGACGATTTAGACAATCAGGAGAGCAATAATAAAACTGCATGCTGGGTAACTTGCAACTACACGGTATGGCGTAATTTTTGTCCCGTCCCGAAAATAGCGCTAAAGGTGGATTTAATTTTTTTCCGTTCAAAACTCCCTCTTACAAAACAAAAGGGTGTTTGAAGTGTGCTTGGGATTGTTTATCGTTGCCATTCGGTTCACTGCCTTTGCCGGCGTTTGAGTCGCATTTGGCATCGTCTGAAGTGCTATTTGAAGGGGTTTATTTATGCTACGCTGAAGTCTTGCATCATAATAGACCGATTATTCATACGTAATTTGCTGATTGATCTCCGTGTTCTCCAGGCAGGATTATATTGTTGCTAGCGTGTGTACTGCAAGAAAAAAAAACACACTACCAATACGTTCAAATGAACTTGGAAATAAAATCTTGCACCCGAACACCAACGTCGGGTATGATAAAATGACCTCTCATTCGAGCAGAAGGTCAAGAGACCGTAGCACGAACAGGAACAATCTTCTATCCAAACAGGAACAATAATCTGCTTTTAATGTAATAATATCAACTTAGTACACACATCACGCATCAACCCTCGGGACGCGCTGAAAGTCTTCAACACAGAATGCCTTTTGTAGTACGACGATCGCCGCCCGTCCGGATGCGAAAGTTTCCCGTTCACGGGCCCGTAACGCGCGGGGGTTAGTCCTTGATTTCATATTAAAAGGGCATTCTGTTTGTTTTCCTATCATCTCAGCCCAAACAGCCCTTAATCGATATCCAATCATAGGCAACGATTTCGGAGTCCCTTTTCCGTTGCGTCACTGAGCAATCCTTGGGATATGGAACGCTTTTGGCGCTGTTACCTTTTTATTCCTTTTACCGGTTAGTTTGGCTTCTCACTAGTGAAATTGGGAGAACCAATCGGGTGGCTTGGGGTATAAGTGAATAAATATGTCGTCCCACCGTCCTCCCTCCCCCACCGTGTGCCATCCGACCAGCGAACGGCGGGCCTTGAACGATCCAGCGCAACCGTCCCGGTTGGTAGAATTAGCGCTAAAGTTCGTTTTAATTAATTTTCCTACCCGACCCATAGGGATTGAGGTGGAGATTTTCCCACCTCGTCGTTGGAGACGTTCAGTATTAAGTGCATATTTAGCCGGTGGCTAAATGACGCAGCTACCGGTTTTCGTTTGCTTCTTCACGCTGTGAAGTGCTGCTGTTTCGACTCGCCTTCTGGACAACCAAATAGCTAATCGTATTATCGACGCGCCCGAGCGCCGACATACGAAGATCGATCAGTACCGGATAGCGATAGCAATATTGGCCGAAGGAATGCATAATTAATTTGTTAGCGCACTTGGGTCCGTCCGTCGGCGACAATATCGTTTTAATGGAAGTCATTTGCATAGTATGGGATGGTATCGCATTTCAAAAGGGCCAAGGGGTCCGGACTTATTACCTCACGTTCGTTATTCGTGTGCGGTACGTACATCATAAAATACATACCCCCGAAAGCTCCTTTTGTACAATCGGACTGATTTATGATTGAAGCGCGAATCGAATGAACGACTTGAAATAATTCAATTAAGCAATGCCCTATTCAGTAACGCTTGAAAGCGTGTAATTTCAATCTCCACACTCTACATCCCTTCCTCCACCCCCTTTTCAAATCGGTGCCCCTTTATTACATTCATTAATCGGTCTATTGTGTGGCCAATTAACTGGCTAGAACACGTGTTACATCGATTCGATCACCCTCGTTGCCGCTCGATGCATCGGTTTGCGTGTGAGATGTCTTCCAGTTGAATGTGATGCAGAAACGACTAGAAACCATGTTGCACAAAACGAAGAACCACAGCCCAAATTGATTCAATTGTGTACCTTAGAGACGGAAAGAAGTCCACAACACTTTACAATCGGTCGTCCTATGGTCGCACAATACTGGCCAATCGGAAATTCGTCCTATCGGTCGGATGGGTCGGTTAGAAAGGAGCATCGTGGCAGTGGGCCATCCTATTCAATTTAACCAGTGTTGTACCACTAGTGTTAACATCTTCCAACCAGGGCTAAGAGAGGGCTAACGTCTCATCCGGAAGAAGGTGAGTCGTCTTGTTCTTCGTTGGTAGGGCGAGGATTTTACTAAGCAGTTAAGGATCCCAATCAATTTGGATGAGTCCGTGTTGCGTGTTGTATTTTGAATGGTTGGAAGAATTTGATTGATTTCATCTTCCGGGCCAGGGTATGCTTAAAATTGTACCAATTTTAACTGGTTCCGGTTGTGTGCGGGGGTAGAAACATCCCTTTTAGCAGAAGCCTTACCATTGTGCGATTTGTCCCGGTGTACAACTTTAGGAGCGGGTTCCGTTTTTTTGGCAGGCAATACTCGTATCTTGCGTATCCTTTCCACCTAAACATGCCATTTCGCCACTCGGTACGGTGTCCCTTTTAGCAGGCCGGAAGATGAACCGAAAGTACTTTCCATTGAGTGATCGACAACTCATCAGTAGTGTGGCGGATTTGCCTGTGTGCCCTTCTCGCCAGCGACTTATTTATGCTTTGTTACCGAGTTAATAATGAACCAACGTTGCGTAAAGGACGACGACAGTCGCATCATTTCCGGTGCGTCGTCCCGTCGCTCATATCCGGTTTCCGGACATCCCGGTACGCTTACCGGGCCTCGCATCCTGGCCTCGTTGGGTGGATGGATAATTGATGGAAATAATTGCTTATATTGTCAATTAGTCACCGTCTGGTTGCTCTCAACGATCGCACTACCAGTTCCGGTGTATTGTGGCTACAAATCGGCCATCAATTGGATCAATTTCAGTTGAGCAGTATGTGGACCAATTAGCGTGCTGCAACATATCCGGACCGCGTGGTCATAGGCGCCACCAGTTACGCACACGCGAGTGCCATAAGATCGAAAGATAATAAAGTTGTTCGGAGAAGTTTGTTTCTCGTTTCTACTATCGCTCCGTAATATTCCCGTGACGGTGTCAAACGTGTTGACACCCTCGATGAAACCGATCATTAGCGGGGGGCCAATGTTACTAAAACTGGTTATTTATCTGTGCATTGTCTTATGTTTCCTTTTTGTTTCTGTTTGTCTGACCTATCAATTCGCAGGTTTGGTTCCAAAATCGTCGTGCAAAGTGGCGCAAACGAGAGAAAGCCATGGGACGGGACACATCTGCCTTCCTCCATCACGAACAAGGTAATTATAAACTTTCCAGCATGGACCATTCGAGGTTGATACATGGATGGACAGTTTGTCTATCAAATGGACACTCCTATTAGCATCGGTGTTGGTCATTCCCGCTGATGACCTTTTATTAGCAAGCAATTATATACCGATTATGTCGATCAACGGCATCACCTCAACTACTGACAACAATCATTATTAACCGTCATCTCGTTTGGGTTTCTTTCCTTTTCACACTTTGCCTATTGCACAGGAATGCCTGAGTTTCCACTGGCGCTACCGCTAACACACAACATACCCCATCCAGCGCTTCCGACCGAATTTTGGCCACCGAACTTTGGCCTACATCACTCACTGTTGCCGGGTACGCACGGATTGCTGCACCCGAACGTGATGCCTAACTACAAGATACCGAACTTCCATGCGATTCTGTCACAGTACATGGGGCTGAACAATCTGTTCGGTGGCTATCCGCAGAATCTCAGCATTAACACACGCATCAGCCCGCCGAACAGCCCGAAGGAGAGTCCCACCAGCGTGCCAATCATACCGGGTGCGGCCGGTCTCAACAATACGAGCAACAGCAGTACGCACAGTGGCGGCAGCATGCTCAGCAGTAGCAGCAGCAGCAGTAGTAGCAACTCCAACATTAGCGTCGGAAGCAACAGCAATACCAGCAAAGAGTGCATTGTTGAGAAGTAAGATCGTTTAGAGAAAAAGGGGAACGTGCCGACGAAGATGCAATATGTACGTAAATGAGAACACACAGGAACGTGTTAGTTAGAGTTAGTAATGGATACTCATTTCCTTAAACGACAGCAGAAGGAGTTGTAAATAGTGCGCAACAGGAACTGGAACTGGCTCGGCATAAAAGTATGAAAGCATGGGCTGTACCATTCGTATACGTGATTTAAGTTAAAAAGTTTTCGTTTGTTTTATCGTAATGTTTTAGTCTGATAGTATATTCTCTCCCATAAACAAAGCAGGACACAAGAGAACCGATCGTAGTACGGTACTAAGGATTAATCGATATCGAGGGCGTATCTATATTGCGGCTAATCAGCATGTACATATAATATTTAAAACGTAAAATGACACTGTTTAGCGAGATGATAATGTTAGATTGCGTCCATGATAAGAGCAAAGACACATAAATAAACGGTTATCAACATACATTAGTGAATCATTGTTCCGCTGGCTCTGCCTCAAGTACTGACTGAACCCACGCGCTGAAGTACCCGACATCAACGAACACGTCTGGCTGACCTGTTTCGCACTTGTCACCAACGGTGTAGCTTCCAACACCGACGAGTCTATCCTCGAACACGGCCGGACCACCGTAGTCACCCTGTTGACAAAACACAAAATTGAGTCTATGGGAAAGAAAAACATATAATGCAAGATTTTTTCAAACATACCGTACAGAATCCAGAACCTTCACTCGTGTCAAGACAGAAGACACCTTCATAGTAGTCATCTCCCATCGCTTCACGGCACTGGCTATCCGGCAGGGAAGTAAGCTGGGCGTACTTAAGCTGGAACGCCATGTTACCCTCAACGTTACTGCGTCCGTAGCCGGTAACGGTGGCCATCAAATTTTCACCGAATGATTCCCCTCCAAATGCAACCGGACGGGAAGTGGACGAAACATCAAACTTACGTCTCACTTCTACGACAGCCAGATCGTACTTAAAGCCGTGTTCATACTGATCGTGGAAATGAACCGTTTTAACGCGATTGTATCTGCCATTCGAGAACAATTTTTCGGATCCATAGAACACGTTTAGCTGATCCACAGGTAATCTGCCATTGAAGGAAAGGAGCAATGCGTTATTTATCAGCGTTATTTTTTAGTCAGATCGTGCTCGAAAACTTACGGAGTATCACCATTGAAGAAGCAATGGGCAGCCGTAAGGAAGAACCGTTCGTGCACCATAACACCACCGCACACTGTTTGACGCTTCAGTGTCAATGCCACCTGGTATGGGAACTGACCCCGACTTGCGTCATTACCATCGACAACACGACCTAAGCTATTGCCCTGCACAACACAAACACCCAAAAGTGACAATACAAAACATGTCCAGAAATTCATCTTGCAGATACTTGCGACTGTGACACACCGTTGACTGACTATCGTTGGTCTGTGGCTGAACATATTTTATAGTACGCTCAAGTGTGCAGTAGTGATGGGTTCTCGGAATCGCACCCACGGCTCCGAACCGCTTCCGAGCATAGCAACTCTGACTCCGATTCCGGCTTGGTTAAAACCACGATTCCGCCCGGAGCCGTCCGGAGCCGTCCGGAGCCGTCCGGAATCGTCGGAATCGTCCGGAACCGTCCGGAGCCGCCTAGTCGGCAGCCGGAGCCGTCGGAATCGTCCGGAGCCGTCCGGAACCGTCCGGAGCCGTCCGGAGCCGCCTAGTCGGCAGCCGGAGCCGTCGGAATCGTCGGAGCCGTCCGGAATCGTCGGAATCGTCGGAGCCGTCCGGAATCGTCGGAATCATCGGAATCGTCCGGAGCCGTCCGGAACCGCCTAGTCGGCAGCCGGAGCCGTCGGAATCGTCGGAGCCGTCGGAATCGTCGGAATCGTCGGAGCCGTCGGAATCGTCGGAATCGTCGGAGCCGTCCGGAGCCGCTAGTTATTGCTAGCGCTTTATTTTTTTATTTTTTTAAATAAGGATTGCTTTATTTTTTTATTTTTACCAGATTGTATAAAATTTGCTGATAGTGCAATAATCTAGGTTATATCATTGCCAACTAGCGGCTCCGACGGCTCCGGACGGCTCCGGACGGCTCCGACGATTCCGACGATTCCGACGGCTCCGGACGATTCCGACGATTCCGGACGGCTCCGGACGATTCCGACGATTCCGGACGGCTCCGACGATTCCGACGGCTCCGGCTGCCGACTAGGCGGTTCCGGACGGCTCCGGACGGTTCCGGACGATTCCGACGATTCCGGACGGCTCCGACGATTCCGACGGCTCCGGCTGCCGACTAGGCGGCTCCGGACGGCTCCGGACGGCTCCGGACGGCTCCGGGCGGTTCCGGACGGTTCCGAATTTCTAGTACTGCACCTACCTTCCGGAGCCGCTTCCAAAATTTATGGAGTCATTCGGAAGCGATTCCGTTTTTTTGTCGGATTTACCCATCACTAGTGTGCAGCCGGTCATCGTCTTCCCCGTTAGTCATTGGAAGCATTGATCCGTGCCACTTGGAAAGGCTTGCAAAGATTAGGGAGTCTTGAGCGGAAGACTTTCAATACCTGACAACCGAAGAACGTTAACGCCAAGCGTCAACAAGGCTCAGGATTTGTCTGATCCCTTCACGATTGTGAATGCGAGTGCGTCGATACGAATTTTAATTGAAGTTGTAAAACAATAATCATGCCCCTCCAAACAACAGAATGTATTGATTATTGAGATTACAAACCAAGAGCCATTGTATTTCGGGTACTGCTAGAAATACGTTCATCTGCAGCACTTTTTATGGAAAGCAACTCAGTGACACCCGAGAGAAAAAAAGGGGTGAAGCCCGCATCCAGAGAAGAATTAAGGGACACACACACATTTTGAGTGCATTTTTCGTTTCCGAGTTGCAAATGAAAACAGCTGTAAAAGTGGGCACTTTTCATTCGTTCTAATGTGCCACCAGTGAGCTGGGTATTGTTTGGCATTGAGCAAATTAATAAAAATCTACACATTCGGAGCACTTGCAGTTGAAGGGTTCTTCACGGGCCGGCATTAGGTGAATGTTCATTTGGAGTGACTGGGCGTGAGGTAAGCATTTGTGCGCAAATGTTGTGAAGATTTAAACATTTTAATTGTAATTTGCAGGCAGGTTGATTTGATAACTACTTAATATATTGTTTATCCTTAGTTTGAAAATGAAAATGATTATAAGGAAGTTGTAATATTTTTATTTGAAGCTAAAATATGCTTTATGTGTGTTGTGTGATGAATAAGACGAAGTTTTAAGATTGTTTGGTGTAATAAGACATAGTTTTAATGGTAGTTTAGTTATTTTGACTGGAACGCTTCATTTTCATAACCAGTAGCGGATCTAACGGTGGGCGGAGTAGGCGGCCGCCTAGGGCCCCGTCGTTTGGAGAGGCCCTGAAAGACGACAGAACATTTCATACGTAACGGAACTCGAGTAGAAGAACCCCCCCTCCGCTCATCTACTACCTGATCGAACTCGAACACTAGAGGCCCCTTTTAACCCATGAACGAACGTTTTCCGAAGAATCATATGGATAACCGGGGCTCTAAGATTACGACAATGCGATTTTTTCTCTGCCATCCAGGTTCGGCGGTGACGAGCTTGTAAATTTGTTGACCCCCTCGTTTAATCGTACAGAGCAGCCAGGGGCTCCTTTAAATCGAGAACGAACGTTTTCCAAGGAATGATATGGATAGCCGAGACCCCAGCAGTGGGTTGTTCTTCCTTGAAATCCATGTGCACAGGTTTGCGAGTGTGTTTTGGCTATTTCCCTGAGCACCTCCCCTCCTCCCCTCCCTCATCCTTTGTGTAGTTGTAGGGGTCCTCCAGTAAAAACTCCTCGCCCCCCGGTCCGCGCTTTTGAAAACAGTTAAGTCCCCGATCAATTTTTTTTCAAAATTCAGTTTATTGACAGTGCAACCATACTTTTTGGGCCTCAATTACCATTCCGCCTAGGGCCTCCGACAAGGTTGATCCGCCACTGTTCATAACATAATATTTTGTGGGGTAAAACAATCATCAAATAGTGGATCCATGACTTTTACATATCTATATTATAGAACGATCTCCAAGAAACAGAAAAATACAGTCGAGCTCTTCAAATTTGTTTCGGAAAAGTAACCATGAAAGAAAAACACTTGGTAGCAGATCAACAGAGTAACTACATCCATAACGAGCTCCATAAACAATACAAAGTTCACATCCTTGGCATGTCAATCTTCCGAGCCCAGGCTGCGTTATGATAATGACACCAGACGACTCAGTCCGTAAAGCAGTCTTGAGCGATTAATTAATTGGTGAATGCTAACGCCGAAAACTAAGCAATTTCTTGAGATACCAAATTGCTTGAGATAGCAATTTCTTGGCGTCTACTGTTGACATTCTAATAAATGAGAATATGATCAACAATATTGTTCAGGAACCACTCTTAAATAAGCAATTAAGCAGAACTTTCAAGAATAGGTTGACGGATATTTGATCTTGGACAACTTTTAGAAAGCAAATCGATTTCTGATCCTAATTAACAAACTTCCAAAGAGGTACGTCTGAAAAACGCAAGTAGTCAAAAATCTTGATAGCGTATGGATTTTAGAGAATCTATGTCAGATTCAGCAAGAGTTGACTCCAGCAGTCGATACATCAGAGTTACTTATTGACAATGATAAGTACCACACGTAAGGTTACGATTAAGCAAGAAAATAATTCGGAAACGCTTTTATTTTAGATGTAATCATTAATAGTTATGTTTTTATTGATTTTTTAAAAAAGATTGCTAATCCTATTACACAGCGGTCCTTTCGTGTATGTGGTTGCAGTACTGGTCTTTACACGACAAGATCGAGCATCAAATCTCATCTGAACTGTACTCACAGTTACTCACCTACAATTTCAAACAACTGTTATTGCATCTGTGTTGATGACCCATAAAACATTATGAAAAGATAGCTCAAGGCTGAAGTATAAATTGAAGTAAACACTCTTGAAAACTAAGAGCTAACTTAAATTAGTAGCAATGAAAATGAAAAACTTCGACAAAAATATTAAAGTAGAGGAATTAAAAAATGACTTTTTTTTATGTTCCAAGTGGATAATTTGTCAAGCGAGTAGAATTCGATTTTTTATTGGTCCTTTGGTTTAAAGAACCACTGCCCAAATCGTATAATTTATGGTACAACATTTTAATTAATTCAGATGCGTTAGCTCTTTGCCATAATGTAATTTATTTGTTATTAAAAAGACAAATTGTCTCAATTTACTCTTTAATCTCCATTAATTTAGATTAAAGTGTAAATTATGGGTAAATTAACAGATGGCGAATTACTCATTTGATGTATAAAATTTATAAATAATAAGAAATGCGAATTGTCCCTTCAAATGTCGTCTAATTTGTTTGTACGATAAATTCAGGGAAAATCTTTCAGGGAATCAGGGAAAAAACAACTGGAAGTCATTTTTAAGGCATAAGATAATAAAAACTTGTTTCATGTCATAAATCATTCAATAGATCTTTAATTAAAAAGGTTAATAGATTCATATTTGATCTTATATTTTAAATAGAATTTAGAATCCTGTTGAAAAAACTAAAAAAGAAACAAAATTTTCTCTTACCAATGGGATTGATCAATTTCATCTATTGAAAGTAATGAACCGTGTTGAATCGTGTTTCACCGGTAGATATTCTCACGATACTCACCTGTCAACAAACAAGCGCACCGCTCATAAGTCGTCAATTTTTATTGCAAAACTTGTTTAATTCCCCTTCAAATGTGCGTAAATAGTTTTCGCTCTCTTCATAAATCCTCAACACTAGCGCAGATCAGCGGCAATTACGCTTAACGTACTGGAGGTGCGAAATCCCGTCTGAGCCCGTTGGGTGGCGAAAAGATTATGAAGAGAATACCCGCACCGTTGACAATAGGTCAGGATCATTTCACGGTCCAGTGCAAGGTGAAAGCCTTTCTCCCACAGACGCGTCACAGTGGAGACCGTCTAATCCTGTCCCGGTTGACCGAGCGCCTTTCGTTGGTGGGATCGTTCGCAAGTCGCAGTGTGTTTTATCAGCCGACTTTAAACCACTCGAAGTACTGGCAAACAGCCATGTGGAAGAGAATGTGGATATCGTGATGCCACACAGTACCTGCTTCAGCTGGGATGATCGGGATCTTTCATTCCACTGTGTTATTTTTTCATCCTTCCTTCAAGAGAGCTGTCTTTGCGAATCCTTACAAAGAAAATGCATGATCCATTACTTGAGAGTGCATCTTAAATCTTTTGCCACAAACGCTATGATAGCGTACAGGAGAAAAGACCTGAAGGATGCGGAAAGCATACAGTGCTTGTGGTGACTCAAACGAGTGAAAGAATAATTCTTCTCACAACACTTGTCCTGAATGTTTTGCTAACAGTTTGCGAAAGTTCGTGTGACATTCGGCACCTTTATAGGTGGCAAACTTTTTAAAGTTGCAGGAAAGATCGCAGATGAAAACGCATTTTCAATGGCCGTAAGGATCATTGATCGTGAGCTTTTCGTTTTGTTTCATTGTGCACTTTTCCTAATGTGCGTTTTTTTCTCTACCTTATTTATTCTTTTCATTTCTTTGTGAGTGTGTTTTGTCGCAAAAAAACAGAGAAAAACAAAACAGGAATTAGCTTTTTAGAGGTGTCGCACTTGCTTTTGGCGAACTCCGGCACATTAATGGTATTACGGTTGTGCGTGCCTCTGGGAAGGACGGAAACGGACGGACCATGAAAACCCATCACAGTGGAGTGAGTGTTAGCTTGAAGTAGGCTTAACACGTTTGTAAAACGATGGCAAAGTATATTTGCCGCCTTTCAAAGGATAATTAGCCGCTAATGGGCTCGAGTACCGTTTGCATTCAAACTCAGCTCAACAAGGAACTAAAGGTGAAAATAGAAGTTACGCATGCCGGGTGTATTCAATTTTTCACTCCTATTCATGAAGATTGCGGTTGGTAATGATAAATGTAATTTATTATAAGTTATAGTAAAAATGTAGATATTACCTGAATTTAATCAAAGCCAAACGAACGCAAGAACATGAGTTTCACGGTGTGCGAAAAGCAGAGATTTTATGTTTCATAATTATTTTAAATTTATTATCAAAACAAGCTTTATTAAAACTTTGAATAAGTTTTTCCATGCACAATACATCTGTTGGAATTGTGTATGGCATAATGATATTTGAAGAATATACTTTAAAATGATAAAATAAGACAAAATTAGTTTAATTTTGTTATTCTACCTTTTTTGTACTAAATTGTACAGCAAGTGTGGTATTTTTTTTAGATTTTTATAACTTCAACCTATCAACATCAGCAATTTCAATCTCAGCTTTTAAATCTGGATGTCAATAAAAAAATATATTCCCCTTACTCTTACTCTATTAATACATCAAACCTTATTTGTTAGAGTTAGTTCGTTATTTTTCAGAGATCTTGAAAAATAACTGGCTGGATATCTTAGTATCAATGTATGAGTGGTTATATTCATCAATAAGATCTTACATAACCCTATCTGATCCTCACATCTCTATTATTACTGTTACTTTGGACATTAAGTAACGTTTCTTTGGTTCTAACTGCTTAATGTCAGGCTAATCAACTTTTTATTAATTTTAACTTGTATCTGATAGGATGATTAATTTAATATACATACATACAATGATCGACCATGGCGGCCTGGTGGTGTATGTGTTAAAGGGGAACATTTCCACACGACATGGCCGGGTATTAAATCCCATCCGGACCGTGTCCCCCCGAGCAAAGACTGACTATTTGGGTATGTGGTAAAACATGTCTAATAGGTCAGAAATGGCTTTCTTAATTCCTTTATGACCATGTACAGCGATCGGTTCAAAAGACCAACTTAACCGTATATAATTTCGGACAATCGCTGAGCAGGACTAGAAAGTAGATTATTTTCTTTTTTAAATAAGATTCTCTAGACGCGCTACAAATACTTCACAGTCCTGGTCTGATATAAGAGTCTTCTAAATCGCTTACAGTTACAGTATCTGTAAACGTTTTTGATGTACACATCAACGCCATCAATCATTCTTAGTTTGAACCTACCATTCCTCCTCCGTCCATGTGGACAACCTAAAAGCACTTTATGGGCTGCGTCGTCCTGTGTCATTCGAATAACATGACCAGCCCACCGAAGCCTGATGAGTCTAATTCGCTATATGATATTGATTTAATTGATAGAGCCATAGAGAGTACAACCAATAGAGCTCAACATTGGCGACTCCTCCATTATCCTTCCACACATATAGGGCCAACACCCTATACACCTGACTTGCTTTAAAGATCTATTCTAAGCTGATATGTCATGTTAATTAACACAACGACGCGTTGGTATTTACAACACGCAGTTTGTTGATCGTTCCAGAAGAGATCGTTCATACATGGTGTTCTTTAATTATCGTATATTTATTTCACTTTACTACTGTCAAGAAATACAAACTACTAATGAGACTTTGAAACATGATGTACATACGATCAACCTGAAACAGGTTTTTAAAAATAAACTATCATTTATTTTAATTATCAGCAATTCTCATTGCTGTGAACTCGATTCAGTTCTTATAACTAAATTGAATACCACAAATGAACAGAAGATTGAACAGAAATTTAACTTCAAATTTATTAATGTACGATAAAAATGTGCTCAGAAACAATGATATATGCTTCATAAGCTGAAAACACAGTTTTTAATTACTGCTCAAACCGTGTGCATAGAGTTTGCTCGAAAGCTCTTCAAACGGTACTCGCTATTTGTTGCCAATTGAAAGCAACGTTACCGACAAAGAGATCTTTATCACAGCCGACCGCGATAAGCACTCCATCATATAATGCCGATCGATACCCGATCCCCGTTCGCTTTGCCCCTGTCAACACCGGTGGATGCCTTTAATTTGGTTTTTATTAATATGGATATTTATTGTAATTTATCCTGCGAACTTTAACACCTGGCCGCGCGTTACCAATGCGAGCTAACTACTGACGCAGGGGTTCGGGTTTGGAATCGGTATCACATACCGTTGCGACAACCCTCCCGCAATTCAGCCGATGCGCGTTCATTTGCTTGAATCCTTATCAAGAGCGAGCTGGTGGAATATTAATTTCATTATTTACCACGCGGTAAGGCCCAGTTCGTAATCGCGTAATCGTGTACCATTGGGACTGTCTTTGGTGTTGAAGTGATTTGTGGTTGTTGTGGGTTTTGGTGCATTTTTTGGGAAATGGGAAATGTCGTAATATGATTTACGATTTGTTTGAATTAGCATCGGATTTCGTTTAGGGCTGAGTTCATGAAGGAGCGAGCGTTGCTAAACGTGATCGTGATATTGTTGTGTCGCAACTGCAGCTGGAAATTTCGCCGAGGATCACGAGTTGGTGACCGACTTTGTGTAATGGATCCTTTTCTATCGCTTCATTTTCCTGCAGTGTCCTTTTTAGTTGCGAATTTCTTTTGCTAGCCACATTTGACCTTAAACGTTTGATGCAAAAGTATCAGCTTGCAACCTCAGCCAATTATCAGTTACGGTAGGGATTTGATCGTTTCGGGGTCGAAACCCAAACGCCCTCGAAACGTATCAGTGGGCAAAATTCCGGCATTGTAACGTTCTCCACGACGGAAGCAAACTTCTTCCACGCTCAATTGCCCGTTGCGAAATTGATACTGTTGTGCGAAACGGCACTGGGCGTTGCCTCGCAATTTGCTTACGCATTCGTAAACCCCACAACCCTCGATCGTCGTAATCTTTAGACAGACGTTGCCGAAAGTACACACAATCAAGACGTGTGCTTATAAATCTCCTGCTGAGAGAGAATTACAATCGCTTATTTCCGTTGTGTCAATTGAATTGATCGCTGTTTCTTAAACCGGCTAGCGTATTGCAAAGGTTTGCGAGAAAATTGAATTTTCATTCATATTTTTGCGTTGTTACCGATTTAGACGAGGTACAAATGAAAGCGATACAAAACGGTATAACATTCAGAACCCAAGGCATCCAAAACACTTAGGCCGGTTGGTGCTGCCAATTTTGTGCGGATTGACAAAAGTAAATGAAAGAAAGAGAATAAAAGAAAAAAATCATCGAACACCGAACTCCATCCTCATTGGCTGATGGTTCAAGGCGGAAATGTGACCGCCGGTTTATTAATCTCGATCGCTAAGGATTGAAATTAATCAACCGTAATCGGGTACTGCTTAGCGGGACAGAAGGACTTTTCAAGAACCGGATGCCAACCTTCAGGATGCGCCCCGCTGACACGTTGGTTGACAATATTTTCCGGCTTCTTTTGGGGGATTTTGGTGTGTTTAATAATGTTTGCTTGTACGTTTCGTTCATCGGTTTCATCTTCACCCGGTGGCAAATGGTTTTAGTTTGCGGACTGTCGACTGAGGTAAATTTAGAATTTGGTGACCATTTTCATCTCTTTTTGAAAGCGTTAAAATTGAATAAGTTTCAGTAATGGGTGCTGGAAATTTGGTTTATTAAAAACTAGTATACATATTTGAGTTATTAATAGATATGTGTTTAATGATAATTCATAGATAATATTTTTAACATAAGTCATTCGTCTTTGTTCTCACATTCGTAGAATAAAAATAAGATTGACTGTTGGTACCAAACTGTGGTGTACAGTAATTTAAACCGGCTTGGCTACAGAACCTCTTGATGACACGCTGCCTCACCCAATTCAACCGCTTTTGATCGGATCAAAAACACTTCAGCATCCTTTTTAACGACGAATTGGGGCTGTCGATTTTGCTACAATTAAATTCGGTTTAAATTGCCACGAAACCGGCTAGTTCTTGTAACAAAACAAGACCGAAGAAAAGAATACATCTCTGCACTCGATTCAACTCTGGAAGGGGGTCTCATTTAAGCATGCTTTAGCATTGGCCGCCAGTTCTTATTCCCCTTGTTCTCGATACTCGAACGCCCAGCAGGGGATCGTCTCCGGGTCGTTCGGATAGCTCAAGCTTCTCAAAAAGCGATCCGCTTCCAACAGGCAACATTCGCTTCGGTCCTTTGCATCCTTTGCATCGAGTACCAGGACGACCGGAGTCGGATTGTTTCCCTGAAGTGCTAATACGAGAAATGTGGGTAAACATTGCATTAGAAACCAAACATAGCCGCCGGGCTGGCTGCCGAACCGAAGTGATGATTATGATGTGAGCCTTGTTTGTGTATCATTGTGCCTACTGTGTGTGTGTGTGTGTCTATGGTGGAAACATTTTTGGGTCAGAAAAGAGTGGGAAAATATAATTACCGTTTTAAGTTTGCCATACCTGGGACGCAAAAGTGGGTTGTTTTGCACGGGAATGAGTTGTAATTAGATGGGATTTGTAAAAGTTGTACACTATCAATAGAAATTGTCACATACGGTCGGAAGTTTAATAGAAAGATTGGTTTGTAGGAAGGGGTTAGTTCGGTTCACTGTATTAAGTGGCTTATTAGAGAAAAACAAATTAGCCATGAATTAATGAAAAACAACTTTATCACACCTACATGAATTTACCATCAAAGGCTATTACTTATTCATTCTCATTCCATTCTTGAAAAATATTTAAATTCGTTAATGCATTTAGATAAAAATAGATTGAAATATTTAGTATTAAACAAAGCTTAAAAAAGAAAAATTTTGGGCTTCTTTTTTTAATAGAAACTATGTGTTTGTTTCTATGTAATAGAATACATATATATAATCAAGGGTATGTAAATAAACACTTTTTAAAAAAATATCAGAAAAATGGACGGTTTACCCTTTCCTAGGTACATGGGAAATACTGTGGGTTCGTCTTAAACCATCTAAATCCGAAAATTAAAAAAAGTTTTGCAGTAATATACTTAAATCGACCAGATCATCCAGATTTTGAAAAATTTGAATATTGTCAAAAATAGAAAACGTTTGAATAAAAAAAATAGATTTTTACTCAAAACTTAACCTGAAGTAGTTTGACTGTAAAACAAAAGATTTTATTTAAAAAAAAAATCTAGACAAGTACTAGAAAATGGAGTACAACAAATTTAATGTCACAGTTCACAGCTCTAAGGGAAATTCTTGGTACTTGAATGCTTGAAATGTTCCATTTGAGAGAAACGCATGCCAACTTTGAAAAAGATGTGCATTCGATTGGGGATGAGTTTACTCTTTTGGAGTAATTTATCAATATATTGATAGTGGTTTGCCAAATATTCGTAAAGTTTTATTCGTGATAAAAAATTGTGTACACTGTGACTGTATTCACGATCATACTCCACAATTTTTATGAATATTGTTTTAGGTCGTTAGGCATTCAAAAGAATGTTAGTTAATTTAGTGCCAATTTTATTACCTCGTTTCTATATGGACCTCAATTCCGTTCTAAAGCTCCATTTGATGTTAAATGTAAACAATCAAATAATGGACTATGTCCTGTGAAGACTCTATACAGTCGAAGTCTAATGAGGAAATATACGAACTTGTTTACGATATACAATCTGCTAGGACAGAAGAAGATGACGAAAATAATGCATTTGACCGTGTCTATGCTACAATCCGAGACGTAACAAAACATTCGCATTGTCCCCAAATGGTCATATTCTTTCTGAAGTATGTACTGGATTTTGTTAACAGCTAAATTTGAAAATATTAAGCATCTGTCTCAACTTTTTTTTGCTTTTTGGACTTAAAATAGTCATAATCCATCCAAAGTGGTTTTAGATACAGTTTCATAACTGTTACATTGTCCTATCTTTCGCCCTACAGCCTTAAGGTGCGCTCTTGTTTGGCACACACTTGCGACGAAGTGGTAAAACAGCCACCGAAACAAAATGCGACTCGTACACAAAACAAACAAACGCAGTACCGGTAATGCAAAATAATAATGATGCAGCCAGCGTTCGCGGTTCGCTTGGTGGATGAGAAAGCAACATCTCCACAGGGTGGCCCTTAAAACGAGCCGAGCCCGATAATCCTTCCCAGTCACCGTTGGGAAGCTTCCTGAGGTGTGCTGTCGGCAAAAGCACTTGGCCACGGCGGGACGCATCCCGGGTTTGCTGTGTCGGCCCAAGCACAAGCTTCCAGTCTGGACGCTGGAAGCTGGTCCGGGTTTGGGCAAGGACAACGAAACCCTACTGAAACGACCAGCGGAGCGGAGGTAGTTGGAAATGCGAATTGAATAAATGGAAACAAAATTAAATAGCTAAGTGGCCACTCGTGAAGTAATAACCCTTACGAAGTGGAGTTTACCAGGGCACATTCTGCGCCTCGGATGAATATGTGTGCTGTTTCGAGATGGGGTTCGGGTTTTTTTTTGTTTTTCGGTTTGTGTAAAACGTTTTCTTCGGCTAAGCCAAATCTGTCGTTTGTCCCAGATGATGCATTGTGCTGACAAGGGGAATACAATTGGCCATCACCTACAGCCCTTTCGGCTGTAAACGAAACAATGTTTTATATTTGATCCTTGTGCATGAAAATAGAAAGTACTTTATTCGATTTAATGCACTCTTCCGATTTTTGATACAGCAATATATTGATTGAGTTGCAAAGAGATCAGAAATACATAATAATTATGACTTTTCAAAAAGTATTTTGTTTCGTATAAATCGCCTGATTCAAAGGTTGCGAGGTATTTCTTACTTTGCTGCATGAATGAACACTTTATCCTGGGTATATTCGGAGTTGTGACGTGTCTTGTCGTCATCCAAGATATTGGTACTCTTTCTAGCCATTTTGAGCGAATTGCTGGCCTGATCTCGAATCAGGGGATCTTTTAATCTTTCGAACTGCGTCCAAAAATGTGAATTTTGTATCCTCGTACAATGCGCAGGATCAATGATTATGATCCAAGTCGGAGAACCCAAGGCCGTAGTCTAAGATCTTGGAGTCGACTTGTCACATATACTGTAGAAATGACAATGACCAAGGGCTTATGCAAATGGCTTAACGACCTGTAAGGTCACGTCGGTCATTTCTGGCTAACTAAACTTATTTTTACCACGTAGCCGGCTAGTCAGTCGTTGCTGCTTGAGGATCAATCCGGATGAGATTTGAGTCCCTGGCATGTCGTGTGGAAACGGTGCCGTTTATCACATACACCAACAGGTCTCCCCTTAGTATATACTAAGTAGTATTTGTCATAGAATAAACTTAAGAATTCCAGAATTTTTATTATAAAATAGTCTGTGTTCTGAATTCCAAATGAAAATAATTAAATAAAACAAATTTTTGCTCAAAGGTTATGTTTAATAAGCATTCTACAAAAATGCAGATGGCGTTTTTGCGTCCACCAGAAAGGCACGGATAATGGATTAGCTGACGAATGATAGCTCATTTTCAAGGAAGTGGTATGATTTTTTTTAAACGTTTCATTTTTTTATGCATACTGATTTCCACATAAATACTGATTCATATTCGTAATTCGTGTTATAAGATTCGGAATAAAAATAAACCAAATTGACCAGTGACGCCATCGTATTTAATGAGAAGTTTGTACTGTATTCCGTTTTTATTCAGTCATATTGGTGTTCCACAGTCTTTCGAGGGATGATGTTTCGTTATCTATTTAACAGTGTACGAGTTTGCGTATATGTTTGCTGTTTTTATTGCCGTTTATAATGGCTTAATGTTGCGCAGCTAGCGGAGCGTGATGTTTCCCGTCAAAGTAGCTTGTTTTAGTTATCATTTCAAACTATATCAAATGGTCTAAAAATATAAATAAAAGAATTCATTCATATCGCATTTACATAACGCGTGCATATTCGGCTCACCTATCCAAACCATTTTACTTTATGATCGGCATCGCATAGGTTCGTACCATTCGTTGCCATTCTATTCCTTGTATTGTGTGAATGTCTTGCGCCAACAAAAAATCCCAATGAGAAAGCAAGCTGCAAACTGTCACCAACAGAAGGGTAATGGACCACTCCATGTTTTAGCTGCCAACTCGTAGCACCTAGGAAAACGAACTACATCCAGCACGAAAGACAAAAAACAACATCTAACTATGAACAGCTTCAGGGCTAGACTGATTATTTTTGGAATCAATCACACAAAACGGTATGCTTTACTAGATAACATTTGAATATGATTCTTGCTCTTTTTGGGTTCTTTACTGATAAGAACATGTGCTGCCGCTACAACCATGGTAACGTACGCAAATTCGCGTTGCTTCAGGCTTTTATGTTTGGTGAAAATGATAATTAATTTATTTTGTAAAAAAAACATATTTTTTTGTAAAAAATATGAAAATGAATTAAAAAATTATTTAATGAGCTGTTAAGAATTTCTATTAAAAATTGTATTGGTAAGGTTAAAGTATGGTTGATTTTCGTTTCCTTATGTTTGTATATAGAGAGCTGAATAACCTATAACTGAATTATGTATCTTTTGAATGTATCCTAGGCACTTCCAAGCTCCGATTGCTACCTGGCCGACAACGGCTAATCGGTCTGGTTATCAAGAAACAGGTTTATTATTGAAGTTAGAATCGAATAAATAGATTTCCTATTGAGTTGGAGAAACATGTTTAATAACACTATTCCACAAGAGCAGTGCAATATTTGACTTTAATTTAATACGCAGTGTGTCGCACGAATTGATAATAATGGCAACAATTTCTTTGAACTTCATTCAATTTTCATTTTTTGCCCATGTAAAAAAAATGGCAATATGTACCAAAACAAAACTAGAAAAATATCATTAGCAGTAATCTAACTTACTTTGATACTATAGCAACATGTTTTAATTTTAATTTCGAACATTTAAACACATTTGCTATTTGGCGCCAACGATGGCGTTCCGGTGAAAAAACTACCGCAAATATTGTTGTGTTGTCAATGTTGGATCTGTCATTAAAGTTTCGTAAATGTTTACGGTTTTTGTAAACAACGTCGCCTAAAACCATCGGTTTCGGCTCATTGATTTAAAAGTTGCAGTGAAAAACGATTAAAATAATTTACGAAAACCATAAAATTATGTATTCGCGCTTATAGAGTGCAAGCTACGAAGAGTGATTGATTTATAGTGAGTATTGCTTCATAATTTCAGTGCAGTTTGCTCGTGCAGAACTACCTGCCAGAATGGATGATCGTGATGAAGCCAGCAACTCATGTGAATCGGAGGTAAAATTTTTCGTTCAAAAGTATTTGCTTCTTTGTTCTTTCTACTTTCATATGGCAAGCTAATCTCAATGTAAACTTTTCGCAGCAACGTAAGTGCGTCGATGCAGTTGATTTGGAAGAACCTTTTCTAACTGGTGAGCGAATTGAAGTGACATGTTTTACCCTTTAATGGCTTTCTTTGTTGAAATATGTGTTTATTTTAGAAGAAAATGATAGCATGGAGTTTACAATGTCTAAATACATGTCTATACGAATGGTATGTGTTCTCAAATCCAATTTGCGAAAAAATCGAATCGTCTTTGCTGTTGAAGTTTTAACATTAATCATGTACGTTGTTCTTTAAATTTTAGGAAATGAGTAAAGAGAAATTCGTCTTAATGCTAATCCATGCTATACGAAAGTTACCAATACTATGGAAACAAAATGCAAAGGGTTACAGAGATCCAAAGATTGTACAGGAAGCATGGGACACATTGTCACAACAGTTTGAACTACCTGCAGAACATTTAAAAGAAAAGTGGCAAACTTTGCGAAGTCAGCTTCGAAGCATCAATTCAAAAATGAAGCGTAACCACGCAACATGTACGTATTTTGTAATGTAAGCAATTGAGTAACTTAAGCATTAATGGATCCCATGAACTCTGATCAACAGTGGACAAAAACTATCGACCAACATGGTTTGCATATGAAGCAATGCGCTTTCTTAAGGAACCTTACGACAAACAAACAGAAACGGTTAGTATGTTTTCTATTAACAAACGTATATGCTTTACAATTAAATGAGGGGCTGTTGTTTCATATTTTATAACAATTTATTTTGTTACATAACACTATGCAATTTCCTTCGAGTTTTTGTATGAAAATGTTTAGAATCGTTTTCGGAATATTTTTTCAATTTTTAATGCTGTATATAAACGTTTAAATTTTTCGAAAAAGTGAACATGATAATGCAGCGTGAATGATCAACAAATTCCATATAATGCAGACTACAGCCAATTTTAATAATTGTTCAAGTACTCCAGATGAATTCTATTTTAGTACGTTCTACAAACCATTTATTTTATTTTAGCCGGTAGTAAAACAACCCCATACAGTAACGATAAAACAACCTGTGCCCACAAAGATCGCAGTAAAACAACACATGCAATCTCCGGTTGCAGTCAGCCAACGCTTGTCCACACCAATAACCGTAAAACGGATCGTACCCAACTCAGTGTCCCACCCATCGGTTGTTAAACCTAGCACACGCGTTTGCAAGCGACGTTACATGGAATCCACTTTAAGTTCTTCGCCAAAAGTCATGCGGAGAATGCCAGCTACTTCTAGTAGCAGTAAAATACAACCGTTTATTATAAGAACATTTGAAAATTTATCAAAAATTACTGACAAAATAGCCCAAACTGAAGCTTCGCCGTACAGTGGATTGCTAAATCATTTGAGTGTTGTATTATCTAAAAAGTGTGCGAGTGATTTTAACCAAATTGAAGCGATACTACTTAATTGTTTGAATGAGTTACAAAAATTGCCAAATGCAGAGAAAGATCCCATAGGTTATTTATCTTCTACTGTTGTTATCGATGAAAAATACTCCAACGAAGAAGAACGGGAGGACTCGGATGATCCATATACATGATGGTGTTGATGTATTAATAAAGCAAACCATAAACTGTGATCAAATGAGTATAGACAGTTTCTCTCTAACACATGATGATAAACTAAAATATGGATGAATGATTTCTAACGATCGTTGGGTTACCTGTATGGAAAAACTACATACGATTTTAGGATAATTTTGCTCAAAACATGTTATTGTAAGTCATACTAATTCCGTATTCATCTTTACTGACTGACACTGGTTGACAGGTGCGACTAACAGCGGTTTCTTTAATAGATTGACCTGTTTCTGTGAAAAAAAAATTCCTGAACATAATTCTAATAATTAACATCCCAAACAAGAGGATGAAACTTCACGGGCTTCGAACACCTTTAGCCAGTGCTCGCTTATAAGCATTTTTCAGCTTTTTCATGAAAAAGAAGGCAACACGTTTCTGGTTAACTACGACAGTTAATGTCGTTCCTATGCGTTGGAACAATTTCGTGACGTTAGTCATTTGCATCATTGCTATCTTTTGCGTGCCCTTACCGATTCCGGTCCAGCTGCATAGAGTTAAAAACTTGCGTGTAAATAACATATCCATTGCATCGGTCATACGGTAATCGCTTCTTTCCTCAACTATATTTCCCTCCAGCCACTGCATCATCTTTTCTTCATATTCCGGTTGGGAAAGATCTTCGTTAAACGCTTCCAATCGTTCTAAACTGTCGATTTTTTCAAAACCTATATCAATACATGTACGTTTCTGTTTCGGTAGTGCAGTTATGCTTTCCAATATCGATTGAAATTGATCACCAAGTAAATCTAATTTACCATTAATTTCTAACAGGCTAGTTTCTAGATTGTTAAGCCTTTGTTCCGTCCTTACGAGTAAACTTGTAGCTGATTGGTTTGCTGTTGCTGCTTCGATGAAAGTGGTTGGCGGTTCTTGTGTTATTGGTTTTGTTTTTAATGCTGGCGGTATCGATGGATCCCTTGCTGCTTGTACTGTAAACATTTCAACATTAACCGGAATTATTCGCTTTACTTATGTATTAGAATATTAAAGCAATCGACGAACATACCTGTACCATATCTTCTCAGCGTATTGAGTTTTGTTTTATGAAATGGTTTATGCTTCTTTGTAGGCTCTTTCACTTTCTGAAGCACTTGCTCATCCAATATCTCACTGTCTTGAATGTCAATATTACTAATGAATGGGTCTGTATCGGCATTCCTGCCACATTCCACTTTGATAAACTCAATCATTACATCCTCACTGTCGTACTCGATTTCGTCCGGATGGCTTGGCTGATGGAATGATAAACAGAAAGGTGTGTTATGAATATAATTTTTCAATATATTGGGTGTACAACTTAAAAACCGGAATTTTTTTAGCGAAATTTTTTGCTTTATTGTGGAAAAATCTTACAATATATTTTATTCAAAGTATTGCCCGTCAGAAGCTATAACACTTTCCCATCTTTCAGGCAATTTATAAATTACATCCCAAAAAATTGCGCCGGCTTGCCGGCCAAAAACAAATCTATCCAATTTCGGATGCCTTGCTCTGAAGTGAAGCGTATTCCACAGGCGCCATGGATATTTGGCTTCGCCGTTGATTTGGCTGGTTGGCCGGGCTTCACGTATGAATTTTTGCGCTTGGGATTGTCATAATGGATCTATTTTTCATGCCCAGTCACGATCCGATGCAAAAATGATTTCTTCTTATGGCGCTCAAGCAGCATTTCAGACATACAGAAGCGCCGTTCAACGTCTCTCGGCTTTAATTCATAGGGGACCCAATTACCTTGCTTCTGAATGTATCCGGCGGCTTTCAAACGTTTCGAAATGGCTTGTTGAGTCACTCCCAACGATTTACCAAGTTCGTCTTGTGTTTGACACGAATCCTCATCGAGAAGCGTCTCTAATTCTTCGTCTCCAAACTTTTTTGGTTGTCCTGGGCGTTCTTTGTCTTTGATGTCAAAATCGCCACTTTTGAAGCGTTGAAACCATTCAAAACACTGTGTTTTCGATAAAGCATCGTCGCCATAAACTTCTACAAGCAAACGATAACTTTCCGTAGCAGTTTTCTTTGCAAAAAAATGACCCAACAGAACCTCCCGCAAATGCTGCCTTTTTCTCCAATTTTCGAAGGTATTCATTGTGAAAAATAATAATGATGCACACAAGATAAAATTGTTTTGTTGACTGATTTTGGAAGCTGTCAAATGTACCTTCAAAATGACATATATATAAAGTTCGAGCTTTCACCATATTTGTTACTACGGAAGCGTCTAGCGTCAAATTCCGGTTAGTAAGTTGTACACCCAATATTTGTTTGTGCCTTACCTTCACCAGCTTATTTTGAGAAGCAGTTCCACTTTCATCGCTCTGCCGCTCCATTTTTGCTCTGCGTGATAACGAGTTCCTGCAAATTTTCCGAGTCGATTGTATCTGGTACTATCAAACTAAAGGTTAACATGTATCAGTTTTATGTATGGAGGTAAAGTAATGTGATTTTGTGATTGTAAAACTAAAAGAAAAATTACCTGCTTTCCCTGTTTTCATGTAGAATAAACAACATTTGTAAACATCGATAGACGCTATATGACAGTTCGTAGAATGAAAAGCAAAAAGAATAGTAGTCGATTTATCACCGGGCAGTATGTCTTTCGAATTTTCGATGGTGGGTAAAATGATTAATTTTAATTCCAAAATAATAGCTGGACTTTTATTATAATGGTGGTGCTGTATAATAATACAAGTACAAATTCCCTTATTATTCTCATTTAGTGATGAAACACGTCCTATCAGAAAAGATTGTTTTTGAAAAAGTGTTTTAACTCGATTTTACTTGCATATTCGATTATCCGTGGGCGGCGTTTTGATGACAGATTCCATTCGTAAACAGTAAACAAATATCAACTTGGAAATTTTTATGTAAAAAATTAAAAGATTGGATATCTTTCGTTATTCGTTTGGAGTAGTTGCGATTAGTAGATGTTAACAGTTCCTTTTCCGGCTAAAGTATGACGGAAAGTCTACAACAAAAGCAAGCAAAACTTATATTATTGGTAAATTATTGAGCTTTGCCTAAGCGGCTGTACTGCTTTCTTTATTAATTAATGTTTCTTCATCCAGCTTTCTACTCAAGGACTCAAAGATGTTTCAAACGACGATGAGAATGAGCAAAAAGAAGACAAGTGCAAAAACCATATACATCCAATAAGCACGAATAATGTCCAGGAAATAGAAATAGAACCTCTCCGGATTATAACTCAAGATAACGTAAGCGACGATGGCAACGTTGTGTACGTAAAGACTGATAGAATTGCAGGTATGGTTAGCTATTCGGAAGTTCGAAATGTGCTTGTGTTGCAATCATTTACCTTAAGTAGATGAAAATGTAATGCCGATAAAGGACTACAATTCGCCCACTTTACATAAAGGTATTCTTGTCTCTTTCAGTCAGAACTAAACACAATACGTTGTCCGTTGAACAACAACCATCAGTCAATTCATTCCAACCAATCAAGTCTAGTTTCAACACTAGTAGTGTACTTCAGCAGAGAAGCGTGCGTAAGCGGAACATCCAAGATGCCGTTGTTCCCAAAAAGCCTAAGCTCATGCCTGCCTACAGCAAAATTAAGCCAAAAGAAAAGGAACCAGAAAAGAAGAAAAGAAAAAGAAAAGATCCATCTTCGAAATCTCTTTCGATGAAATCCTATTCAGATGAGGATAGAAAACAAATTGTTGCTAAATATGAGAGTGGTATGGAAGCGAAGGCGATTAGCGAAATGCAAAATATTCCGAATAATGTTGTTGTACATGTGTTGCGTGAATACAAGAAAACTAGCAATGCAACTTCTTTTTCAAGTCACCAGAAAGAGATCACTTTGGCGCTCGATGTTCTGTTAAGTATCCAAATATGGATGAAAGATGATTCTAACGTTTCCTTAGCGCAGTTACTAGAAAAAGTGTGGACTACTTACAATTTACGCACAAGCACCGCTTCGATTATGCGGTCTTTGGTTGGGTTTAATTACTTTTTTAATCGTGTCAAAACTATTTCAAAAAATAAGAATGTAAACTCTACGCTGGGACAGATCAAAGAATATGCAACAAACTTTGCCAATGTTCCCCAAAACGTTTCCAAATTAGGAATAATTTTTCTAGATTGTATTACATTTAACGTAACGTTCAAAGCGGGAACGCATCTAAAAATACAGCATAAAACCTTTTCTATCATTTGCGCGATGAACGAATCCGGCGTGTTGCATTACCTCACAAAGAATACGCACATAAATAAGGATAATGCGACAGAATTTGTGTACGATATGAAGAACACGCTCAGGGAATTAAATATCGAAGAATCGGTCGTGGTAATTGGACATGCGGCCAATCAACGGTATGCAAAACTTCAAGATGCAATAGGTTATTATAAATGTAACGCTATGTTTTTACCTTCGAATGCTACTTATCTGAATCCGGTAGAATATCTGTTTAAAAACTTTAGGCGCATAATAAGGAGAGCGAATCCTCAAACTATAGAAAAACTGATGCAGGCTGTAGAAGCTGTACCTTCCTTAATAAGGGAAAATGATTGCAAAAACTGGTTTGAGCTAATGTGGAGCTATGTTCCACGGTGTATGGAAGAGGAGATCATCGATGATTTCGATGCACAAGATTGAACTTTTTTGTTTTTACAATTTAATCCATGATAACTTTAAATATGTCTTAACTTTCTATAAAATTCAATTATAATACGTAGTCATATGTGCTTTCAAAATATACGTTTTGTAACATTGCGGCTTAAGCACATTTGATAGTTGAAATAAAATGTGAATGTACCAGATTCGACATGCTTGATATGATGTTCATTAATTGCTGTCGATATTGCTGTAATTTTTAAAACGGAACGTGCGATTAAGTGATCTTTCTCACATCATGTACATGTTTGGCACGGAGAAAATAATGTCGCCATTTATGAGCTAGATACGGGGTTTGTTACAGGTCGTCTGTTTCACAATGGCTTTATACCGTATGCTGAACAGGTGCGCAAATAAAGGAGCGCCACAGTTCGTAATATTGGTCTGGAAGCATGTCGCTAGTCTTTGAAAAATGCTGAAACAACAAGACACATACGAGAAGTTCCGTTACAAATGCTTTCAAATCTTTTAGCGATAGTTTAATTTGGTACAACTTACTTGCAGTCTCTTTCCGTCATGGTGTCAATGGTTTTACTTCGCAGCTCAGCCCAATCCGGCATGGAACAGTTCTGCAGTAGTTCTTGTAGATTTCCTGCGCAGTATGAATAGTTCGATCGTTGCACGGTAACGACATTGGCTCCATCCCGTTCACATATGTACGCAAACTCTTCCTCCAACATGATCAGCGTTTTAATCATGGAAACATCGCGCTCGGTAAAACATATTTCCAGCTGTCGCGTGAAGGGATGGTAACATTTTTTTATCTCCTCGAATTGGTCACAGTTGCTAAGAGGGAAAGCGAATGCATTAATATTGGGCAAACACACAACACTGTACACCGAACACGCACTAGCTGATGAAATCTTTCCGATTTTCCACGGTCAATAAATCCAACGCGTTGGTAAAATTTTGCGGATCGTGATGCAGATTGACACAGTTTTGCAGGGCTTGATTAGCCTTTACCATCCGTTCAGCTTCGACAGAATTGTTTGTTTGCACCAGGCACAGCGTTTCGAAAACTGCATCGAATTGAAACATTAGCTCCACATATTGCTGAAACGTAGCATCTGCACTAGTGGCGTTGGGCGCTATAGATGGAGAGAAATGCAATGTAATACGAAATGTGAACATTAGGAAACTATTTTAAGTGCAACGGATGTTTCTCACTCATAACCAAACAGACAAACAAAGCAATGGCTAGCAGCATTTTTTCACTTGAAGCGAACACTTGCAGCAATCGCGTACGAGTGCGAATGATGTACTAATCGGGACTACAATTGAATGACGATTGCATGCAAAAGAGCATTCTCTGCAAATACTTGCCACGATCAATTAGTTCAATTGATCAATTTATTAGGTTGAGCTACTGTGTGGCATGCTAAGAATGGATGTGCATTCGAACGTACTTATCACTCGATCTGCACAGCAGATCTTATAGCATAGCTGCAAACTTGCAACTTAGTTGCAGTCATTTGTTTGACTGTTTAATTTTAGTTCATATATTTTTCTAATGCATATGCATTAAAAATGATCGCGAGACACAAATAATAGCAACGAACAACGATTGACTAAGGCGATTTCATCGTACTATATTTCGACTTTCGGTCTAATCAGCCAAAGGAGGATCTGGATCAGCAATGATGGAAGAACCGATGATAAAAATAGCATCTAGAAGGGAATAATTATAAACAATTGTCAAAATTAAATTGAGTGTAAATTGATTTCGGTTTCAATTAAAATTACATCATAAAAATTCGGGCAGGTAAGGTATTGAATCTTGTTGTACTATAAGACGACGTATGAGAACAAGATAAGAAAGCCGACAGCAACAGGAGCAAAATGGTTATAAGTACTCTAAAAATTAATCAATGTACAGAGTATACAGCCATAACACGACAGGACCGGATATCAAATACTATCCGAACCAAGAACTGTATACCGAACTGCTTATCTTGCTACGGGAAAATTAAGTCAAGGAAAGCCAGACCCCAAGCCAACTTAAGGTTGTAATGCTGTATAGAATGATGAAGAGAATTTACATAAGTTGTTGCTAAAAAGATAAAAATTTAAATGTTGGAGGTGCTCCGTAACATGAAAATAAGTACAAAATCCTTTAATGCGAAGTATAAATGAAACAAAAAATTTAATTACGCGAATTTCTCCAGAACGCATTTTTTGCGGAACTCACAGAATGACTGTAGTATTTTTACATATGGGATTGGTGAAATGATCGGCACCACTTGAGGCATATGACTGTAATAGTTGAAAGCAAAAAAGGAGTGGTATGTAACTAAGGAGTTGTGACCTTCTTAGTTTCATAGAAGTTAGTGTCCCATTAAAAAAACGAAGAAGAACTTTGTATTCCATCAACATGATTGTTGATTTCGTCTAGTTACTTGGTGACAGAGATTCGATTATCGAGGATTTAACATATGGAATCGGTGGAAATAGTTTTCGAAGGATTTTTTTTTATGGTTAAGAAAAATGGGATCACAACAATGTTTAACAAATAATTAGATGCTGTTGTCTAGCTGTAAGTTGACTTGTTTTTGTGTGGTTGATTGTAATCGGAAAACATCAGTGAGATCATAATGTTAATGTCATTAAAATGCCCACTGATCCAGCTTGTAAAATCTTGTTACCCTGTCCAGTTGCACAGAGGAAGAATTTCATGATCGAATGGAAATGGAGTGTTGGAGTTGATGTAGTCGACATCAAGAAAAGACGACAATTCTCTACCGTGTGAGATTGAGATTGAAAGAGTCTCCTGGAGTTCGACAAGAACTCTAAGGTACAGTAAACTAGGTAAGCAATTAGATTGCAAAATATATCATTAAAAGAAAGAAAAAGTTTTTGGTATTCTTTCCATTAAATATTGTAAAAAATAAAATATTATTAATTGATAGGAACAAAAATCTATTAAGTTAATATTAATAAAAAATGTGTAAAGATAAGCAGCATTATCGCTTGTAATGCCTTCTGATTAGAAGATTAATAAACTCTTTTTAGTTTTTGTTCATGTTTTTCTTGTCCCAAAGAGTATCGGTCTTCGGCCTGAATGCTAATATAAAAGTGTAGTGTCTGTTCTTGTTGGCACAGAAGGAAATTAACTGATTAAGAATAGCCGAAATTGAACCGGGATTCGAAACACGCAAATATTCTAAATGCATGTTGAAGCATGCATACTTCTTCTTGGCTTAACGACCTTACAGGTCACGCCGGCCATTTCTGGCTTACTAGACTTATTTTACCACGTAGCCGGATAGTCAGTCCTTGCTACGGGGGAACGGTCCGGATGGGATATGAACCCGGTCCGGCCGTGTGGACTGGCGCCGTTTATCACATGCACCACCGGACCGCCCCATGCATGCATACTAAAGCATCCAAATGAAGAAGACGCAGGCGCGCACACACGTCCTCATAAGTCACCTAAAACCATGAAAAATGCGCCACCAGCCGTGGAAAACGCAAACTTTTCCCCTCGTTTCATGGCACTTTCCCGGTGAGGTAACCGTTGACCTGAAATGAGGAAAATAGCGCGAGAGATAATTTGCCCACGTATAGTTCCGGTGGGGAATTTTTGGACAAACTCTTTATAAGACCACAATTTGGCGTCATCTTTTACGGCTCAGCCCTTTTCCCTTATAAAATTTCGCTTAGAAAATGATCAGCGCGCTCACTTTCACTTTTTCCTGTTACGTTTTATTCAAGTATTTTTTTTCGTCTTTTGGCTGTAAACTTAAGGTAAGACGAAAACCACCACCACCTCCCGTATCGAGCATTGCGGGGGTGCCGATCCGAAATTGGACCAAATCGAACCGTACCGATCGTTTGGCTGTTGGAACGGTACGTCGCGTCCGGTTCTAACTAGCAGACCGCTAAAAATACATCTCATCTCTGGTGCGCATCATCGGAACCGATCTTTTCCCAAAACCGTCAGCATGATCATCTTTACGGGTTGATTCGTTTTGGCAGTGTGGATGGAAGGATAGACAGGACGATGGTCGGCTGTGGACTGCATCGTGAGCCAAACGAGCTACAAATTAGGTAGCGAACGTGTTTGAACGAGCAGTTTTTCCACCACCGTAGCGACAGCAATTTTCCGCCCTCAGGTGGTGAATAATTTTTACCTGCCTGGTGTGTTGGAACCATTTTCCCAAACAAACACACATACACACATAGATACGAAAATTCCGTAAGGTATTTGAAGGTAGTGGGAGGTTCTTGAGTGAATGATCGTTTACAGCTAATGCAAAAGGAATGATAGAAGATAATTTATAATACCTCACACTAGCGTGAGATATCGAAGGTGGAATTTTTAATGCTTACGTTGCGTGATAAATTGAATATTCGCCTTGTATATTCATCATCAAGCGTTAAACTTCTTCCTGTTAATTTTTAAATTTAGTCACACGATTTCAAGAGTTGAAATCCGTTTGAAATAATAATACTACAATAATAATAGTAATGAACAGAAACATTAAGCTATCTTGAAATGTTATTCAATTACCGTTGTAAATACCAACCAACCGCGAACGACATAATTAAAGAATAAGTTAACAACGACATAATTTAAATCACATTAAATTTCAGATCGCCACTTAATGTATTCTCTGACAAAAAAAAACCCACTGATTTCGGCAGTGATAAACCACCACCAGCCATATTCGATGTAAACAGATACGGCGTGACATCGATGAAATGTCTAAATTAACTATCACCACTAACCGAACCAGTCGGTAGTTAGTTCGGTATCGAAATTCATTCAGAAGAGCAACTCGCGCAAACATAAACTTCGCTCTTAATCTCTAGCTTGATGTAAGCAATTTTAATTGACAGTCTTAATTGTCACCAAGGCACGCGTCAAAAAAAAAATGGTACGAACACCGGCGTGTACCATTTCGACCGCCAAGGGAGATTCCTGCGATGCTGTGAAGATCATTGTCTTAGGTCCGTATGCATACCAGGGAAACCAAGGGACGACATGCGTACATGAGGATCGTGTTGTGATCATGGTGATGATGGTGATAAAACGAGAAGCCAATTTCAGCCCGTTCGAAAGTACCTATGCCCGAGAGTGGTCCCTTACCATCGGTACTACCGCCGTTTGATTTATCGTCAACATCAACGCGGCTGTCATGCAACGTTTGGCCGCACAATCTGGCTCCCTGCTGGGAACCATCGGAGATATACGTACGCAAGATAAGTACGCTAATTAACATGTGTTTATTTATTATCCTGCCCCACGCCGGACACTCGTCATCGTGTTCCTCCCAAATGGAAGAGGAAGATTAAGTGCAGTTTGTCAGTAAGTAAGCGTTCTGGCAGTGGTTTTGACGGGGCGGGTTTTATAATTTAAGGTGCCGGCTCAAATGGTTCACCATAATCTGATCTCACTAAGCTGAACGATCATATCTGGTGTAGTAGAAAATTACACTAAATCGGGAAAGTGGTTGGTTAACTCTTAGCACTCTTTTAGCCTGCTTTTCAGTGGCCGTACGACAAAATGATATCGGATCGGGGACATTTTGCTATTGCACGTGTATACTATTTACTGTTACATTGTAGGGAGATATACTGTGTAACGTTACTTTATACCTAATGAGTGAAACATAGTTTTTTCTTTGATACATCACATCGGTGTTATTTATTTAGTATTGAGAAATTAATCATAATTTGTATGAAACAATGTTAAGCTAAAATAACGAAAAAAAAAAAATATTTTCAGTATTAGCTTCGCCATAATCCGATTGTAAAAAATCTTTCATCTTCTAAAAGTTTCTTGCGTCGTACAATTTTTTATCGCTCAAACATTGTTTTAGGCCATATGATCACCTGATAATTGAACAACGAATTAAGCCCGAAAGGTTTCGGAGGCTTGGTTATATGATTATAAAGACACTCGACGACCTAATCTTCTAATCTAATTTGGTATGATGGGAGTAATCATCTTTCCTACGTTCGTTTCTGAAATAAATTGTTATCCAACAACTTCAGGTCTATTTTTATTGTTAACCGAATCAAGTAAACACGACTTCATATAGATCGACGTTGCTATCTGTCCAGCAATTCCGTGCTGTCGAATTCGCATCAACATGTCTTTAGAATGACACCGGACTACCTAAACCGTGAAATCTTTTTTGTCACTGCACATGTACAGAAAAGGTAAGTGATAAGTTCAAAATAAGATTTGGAGATATACTTAGTTGATGCGGATAACCGATTTGTAGACTACAGGACTCTAACGATATTCGTAATGCTTAAGTAAGTAAGTCAGTAATTTTTGGTCCTCTACCGTGTCTTCATCTCTCTTGTTTTATAACGTCGGTAAAGAAAACATGGAGCTTAACATTATGTCTTTTTTTTATTCGTCTGTGATGTGGCATATGAAAAATAAAATACAAAAAGGTTTGATCTCTTAGATCCGTCTCGTCGTGGCCCCCGGATGTAGTCATTCGTTTATTTCCGCCATCTACAATTACTGCACGCGTTCCGCAGACACTGGCAAACGGGAGCATCAACCAAATCCAGCACAACCATGTAAAACCCCGAAACGGTTGCCTGGAATCGGCCGCTTACTTCACTTTGCACTGTCGACGTTGGAATGCCGACTGGTGCGAGATCATAATATGTGCGATCTTCGCGTGTGTTTCTAATTTTAGTTCTCATAACGGAAGAACATGACTAGGGTCGGTTACGGTTTGGTGTTGGGTACAGTTAAGTGAGGGGACTTTCCCGATCTCAACAAGTAAGAAGGTGCTGGTTAGTTTTTGGATCGTTTTTTTTTATTTCGTTTCACTCCTTCTACTACTCTGCGCTGAAACTAGGTACGCACACTCCAAAGATGGTCCTGGCGCATGGTACGCATACAAACGTCGCTCATATGAACATTTACCGGAGCTGACGTAAGATTTGGTGCGTACAGTTTGTTTTCATTTGCGTTCATTTTTCTGCATCCCTTGTGTTGGGAGTTTGTTGTTTGATTTTTGTGTGCATAATTTGGCCAAACTCAAAAAAGACGATTTCATTTCATATGTGTCGTCCATTTCGGGTGACGTCTCTGAGAGAGTCCGATGTGGGTTTATTTGATCGAGGCAGGACGTAATGTTGGCCTAAATTTTTCCACGGAAGACTGGCGGCACACTTGTCCTACACCGTGCTATGAACTGATAAATTACAGCACTTTTTTTCGAAGAAGCAGCAATTTCTCTTCTTCCATACGATGTTAAACATAGATCTGCGGTCGGGATAGGCAATGTGCTAAAAAATGGGTGAAGGATTCGCGTTGTTTCGGGTGAAGGTGGCATACACACGTAACCAGCAATGCAAAGTAATGCTTTTCGTTCTACACTGCTGACCCTACTGTTGGCGCTAGCGATGGTTTTAATCTAACGATTCAGACTGAATTATTTTTCGGTGCCAGTGAGATCGGTTACAAGGCATGATGAAACTATTAATAACTAATAACTCTTGATATACGTCATGGAGCTGTTGAGGAGCATTAATTAAATTGATCAATTATTTCTGGTGATCACACTAAATTGTAGTTAAATGTTATTTTAATGGAAAAATATATATATTGTATTCTTGTGTTACAGTATTTCTTTTTCCTGTTTTATATTATTTTATCTTCATTAAATTATTGACAAAATTGTCGCCTGATAATTGCAAAGAAATAACTTCCAAGCAGCCAATACCATCATACATAAGTCTTGTAGTACATTTTTACAGATAGGAATAAATCCAAGAGGCCAATGCTAGTAACGGAAAACAAGAAAAAAGCACAATTTGGCACAAATTTATTAACAGAAAACGAAAAGCAACTTGAATATGCAAAAGATGCTAAACATGTCGACCCTTGACATAACGAAATCTTCCCCAAGCGCAAGATTCGGGCTTGTTGTCGCGCCAAATAAGTCTCGGTGGATTGTTGTCCCAAAACGCTGGTCCGAAACCTTCCTCCTCAGCTTAGGAAACCACCTTTCATCATGTGGTTTTTGGTGCTTGTTTTGTCATGTATATTTTTTTGTTGTTGCGTACACTTCACCTGCCTGTCCTGTGTAGCTGAGCTAAGTAAGAAACCCGGACCCGTAAGGATGGCCGGTGAAAGAATTGATTACGAAACGCGAATGTCGAAGCAAAATACAAAAATACACCCCCAGTACAGACGTGTACGTGGGATTGGGGTTTTTTTTTTGGTGGTACGCGCCCATGAATCGTCCGTGGAATTTTGTCCGAGGAAAATTGTGGAGGAAAACAATCACGGGTAGACAGATAGAGAGAGAGAGAAAGAGCTATAGCATGTTAAATGGTAGTTGGGCTGAAAAAGAGCTCATCCAAACAAAAAAAGAAAGATTTGCCACAGCGTCCCAACCACGCGTCGGACCAACCATTTCTGGTGGTCATTTACGGTAGGGAACGGATGCTTTTTTAAATATGTAGTTCGCAACACAAACCATGTTCTAACCCTTGTACTAACACCGGTAAACACGTCCGGGGTTCCGCTGGCTGGGTTTCGCGATCATTTGTTTCACTTGCCCATTCGCGTACCATCCCAAGGCGGAGATCGAATTGTTTTGCCTAAGGACATACACACTGTCCACCGATGTATGTCGATGCCGTCGATCGATAGAATAGGACAAAACATGTACGATC